>NC_084610.1:24680659-24900659 GCF_033807715.1 Cololabis saira | reverse complement strand
TATATCATTATCAATGCCATACTCAGTACATAATGAGGAGCTGCTGGAGACCAGCGCTACTTGGGCTTAGCACCACCAGGTCATCTGCATACATCAAATGATTTACTAGTTTATCACCCAGCATACATTCAAGAGTTTAGACAGATCATCCATGTATAAGTTAAAAAGTATAGGAGACAAAATTCCCCCCTGTCTAACACCTTTGGAGACACCGAAAGGGAGTGATACAGTATTGCCCCACTTAACTGTCATGTCCTGGTTTGCATACCAGTAGGCTAAGGTCCCGTTTACACGGAGCAAAAACGGAGGCGTTTTCATGCGTTTTGGCCATTCGTTTACACGAAAACGGAGGTCAAAGCCCCCAAAAACGATCATTTCTGAAAACTCCGGCCAAAGTGGAGATTTTCAAAAACTCTGTTTTCACGTTTGCGTCTAAACAGAGGAAAACGGAGGAAAACGGAGATTTACGTCACATTATGCGACAGAAACGTCACCAGCAGCGTCATGTGTGCGACCTGTGTTTACAATTTGTTTGGCCACCGTCAATATTTTATTTTATTTTACCTGTTTTAAATTCTCTCAGACTCTCGTTCCGTCTTGGAAGTAAAGCCTGATTTATGGTCCCGCGTTAAATCGACGCAGAGCCTACGGCGTAGGGTACGCGGCGATGCGCGCTGTACGGTGTGCGTCTCCGCGTACCCTACGCCGTAGGCTCTGCGTTGGTGTAACACGGAACCATAAATCAGCCTGGAAGTTACACGTGTCATTTGATGATGTTTTTTCCAGGATTCTGATTGGCTAGCATGACGTTAACAGCGTTTTCATGCGGGTCCGTGTAAACGAGGATTTTTTTGAAAACGTAGAGGGGAAAATATCCGTTTTTGTAAATACCCGGCTACGTGTAAACGTGGCCTAAGATTCTTACTATGCTCCCAGGTATCCCTCTTTAAGTTAACTTTAAAAACAGCTTGTTGTGGATGATGCGATCAAAAGCTTCAATAAAGGACAATAATAAAGGATCATCAATAAAGGACATAAGGACGGATGAATTTTGCCCCCTATATCTGTTTACTATTTCCTTTAGTGCATAAATGCAAAGATCAGTGCCATGCTTGGGTTTAAATCCAAACTGGTTATCTGTGGAGTGAATTAGACGCTCTCTTTTTGTCTCATTTGCACCGGTTTAGCGGCCGCAAAAGCCGCGCAATCCTTTTGTGGATTTGGCCCTCAATGTACAATATTTGAGCAGAAGTTCTGGATCATTAAACTGACTGGACCTGGACCAGAATCAGGACCTGGTTCTGGACCAGGTCCAGAACCAGGTCCTGGACCTGATCCTGGACCAGGTTCCAGGATGTTCAGGTAATGTTCTAACTTCTCTAACTTCCTGGAACAAAACATGAGCCACGAATTCAGAACAAATTCTTCTTGGATTTTTATTTCTCTGAAAATAACCTGAAAAAATCCCCTCGTTAACCGTTTATGGATCCTGAGACGGAGGAAAGTGTAACACTCGTGTGTGTGTGTGTGTGTGTGTGTGTGTGTTTTAGTGTGTGTGTGTGTGTGTGTGTGTGTGTGTGTGTGTGTGTGTGTGTGTGTGTCATGACTGGTTCATGTGATCAGTCAGGAATGAGAGGGTGAATGATTCTGTTGTCTCAGTGGATCACGCAGCGGTCACAACCATGACGTCACAAAGACTCAGTGTTTCCACAGAGACTCCATTACTCTGTAAAAACCAGAAACATGCAACTATTAACTCTTAAAGATCCTGGTGTTGGTTCGTCTGCTGAACCGTGAGAAAACCAGAGTTAATACAAACTTTAATTATATCTATCTATCACTTTATATGTTTTACACTCTCTCAAACCACAAAGTTAGGAGATAAATGCACACGGTCATCAATCCAGTCACATTTATACTAAAAATGGAGGAATTCTTTACGTTTAGGTGCAGATGTTGAACCTTATCTGTTAAAACATCTGTGGTTAAAGAAACCTAAACACGTCACACTTTCAGCCACATATATGTATGTATATATATAAATATATATATACATACATATATATATATATATATGTATATATATATATATACATACATATATATATATATATATATATATATATGTATATGTATATGTATATATATATATATATATATATATATATATATATATATATATATATATATATAGGAGGAGCCAAAAACTGTACTCAAGTAAAAGTACTGTTACTTCAGAATAACATGACTCAAGTAGAAGTAAAAAGTAAAATAATAAATAATTAAAGTAAAATAGCAAATAATTACTTGAGTAAAAGTAAAAAAGTACTTGGTGAAAAAACTACTCAAGTACTGAGTAACTGTTGAGTAACGTCTGATTTATTTTTCTAACACAAGCATTCAAACAGACAAAAGTACAAAATAATCATCTACAGGTAAATTAAATCAATAAAATAATAAAATAAATTTAAATTAATAAAAAATAAAAAATAAATAATTAAATTAAAATAATCTTAAAGTAAATTCAAGTACTTTAATACATAATAAAATACATAAAATAATAACAGAATAGAAAATAATTAATAATTATTATAATAATAAATTAAGCACAAGTAGCTGAAAATGTCCAGCCTTTGTACTTTTTCTTTTTTAACCAGAACTAGAACAAACATGAACTCATAGAAACTCTGTGTGTGTTTGAGTCTGTGTAAATGTGACAAAACATGCAAAAACTAACATTTAGTCTGTGTAAATGTGATAAAACATGCAAAAACTAACGTTTAGTCTGTGTAAATGTGATAAAACATGCAAAAACTAACATTTAGTCTGTGTAAATGTGATAAAACATGCAAAAACTAACGTTTAGTCTGTGTAAATGTGATAAAACATGCAAAAACTAACATTTAGTCTGTGTAAATGTGATAAAACATGCAAAAACTAACATTTAGTCTGTGTAAATGTGACAAAACATGCAAAAACTAACGTTTAGTCTGTGTAAATGTGACAAAACATGCAAAAACTAACATTTAGTCTGTGTAAATGTGATAAAACATGCAAAAACTAACATTTAGTCTGTGTAAATGTGACAAAACATGCAAAAACTAACATTTAGTCTGTGTAAATGTGACAAAACATGCAAAAACAAACATTTAGTCTGTGTAAATGTGATAAAACATGCAAAAACTAACATTTAGTCTGTGTAAATGTGACAAAACATGCAAAAACTAACATTTAGTCTGTGTAAATGTGACAAAACATGCAAAAACTAACATTTAGTCTGTGTAAATGTGATAAAACATGCAAAAACTAACATTTAGTCTGTGTAAATGTGATAAAACATGCAAAAACTAACATTTAGTCTGTGTAAATGTGACAAAACATGCAAAAACAAACATTTAGTCTGTGTAAATGTGATAAAACATGCAAAAACTAACATTTAGTCTGTGTAAATGTGACAAAACATGCAAAAACTAACATTTAGTCTGTGTAAATGTGACAAAACATGCAAAAACTAACATTTAGTCTGTGTAAATGTGATAAAACATGCAAAAACTAACATTTAGTCTGTGTAAATGTGATAAAACATGCAAAAACTAACATTTAGTCTGTGTAAATGTGATAAAACATGCAAAAACTAACGTTTAGTCTGTGTAAATGTGATAAAACATGCAAAAACTAACATTTAGTCTGTGTAAATGTGATAAAACATGCAAAAACTAACATTTAGTCTGTGTAAATGTGATAAAACATGCAAAAACTAACATTTAGTCTGTGTAAATGTGATAAAACATGCAAAAACTAACATTTAGTCTGTGTAAATGTGATAAAACATGCAAAAACTAACATTTAGTCTGTGTAAATGTGATAAAACATGCAAAAACCAACATTTAGTCTGTGTAAATGTGATAAAACATGCAAAAACTAACATTTAGTCTGTGTAAATGTGACAAAACATGCAAAAACTAACATTTAGTCTGTGTAAATGTGACAAAACATGCAAAAACTAACATTTAGTCTGTGTAAATGTGACAAAACATGCAAAAACTAACATTTAGTCTGTGTAAATGTGACAAAACATGCAAAAACTAACATTTAGTCTGTGTAAATGTGATAAAACATGCAAAAACTAACATTTAGTCTGTGTAAATGTGATAAAACATGCAAAAACTAACATTTAGTCTGTGTAAATGTGATAAAACATGCAAAAACTAACATTTAGTCTGTGTAAATGTGATAAAACATGCAAAAACTAACATTTAGTCTGTGTAAATGTGATAAAACATGCAAAAACCAACATTTAGTCTGTGTAAATGTGATAAAACATGCAAAAACTAACATTTAGTCTGTGTAAATGTGACAAAACATGCAAAAACTAACATTTAGTCTGTGTAAATGTGACAAAACATGCAAAAACTAACATTTAGTCTGTGTAAATGTGACAAAACATGCAAAAACTAACATTTAGTCTGTGTAAATGTGACAAAACATGCAAAAACTAACATTTATCCCAAAGAATCACCAGTGATTCATGAGATTGACGCGTACGCGGATAAAAGGGATAAAAGAAAAGTAACAGCTCAACGTTCCTAATGTAGCGGAGGAAGAGGAACAGTTTCTTCTTCACAAATCTACTCAAGTAAAAGTACAAAGTATAGAGATTCAAAACTACTCCTAAAAGTACAACATTTCCCAAAACTTACTCTAGTAAATGTAACTGAGTAAATGCAACTCATTACTACCAACTCTGTATATATCCTGCTGATTGTTTCTTACTTTAGATGTTAACTCAGCAGAAACCTAAGATCACTGAAACTTTGAGAAAAACAGGATCTTTCAGTTTTAAAACATGTTTTTCTTCTTTGTCTTCACCTAAAGAAGAACTCAGGAAAACCGTCTAGTCTTTAAAACCAGGAAGTTCCTGCGTTGAGAGAAACTACCAGTGAAGAATCTTAGAGAAAAAACCTTTAAACCATTTCCTGAAATCCTAACACACTCTTTATCTCCACGGTACGGATATTTAGTGTAAAAAGTGAACTAATAAACGTATCAGAGAATGTTTTTACAATGCGAGGAAAATAAAAACCACGAGGGAAACTTTTCTGGGATGTTATTTTCATGGATATTAATCTTTACAAGGCGTCGATTGTTCCTTTAAAAGTCTGTGTTACAAATAAATCAGAGAACTACATTTAAAAATACTACATAACATAAACCATCTAACACATAAATGTAAAATAAACCATCTAACACATAAATGTAAAATAAACCATCTAACACATAAATGTAAAATAAACCATCTAACACATAAATATAAAAATTCCTTGACATCGATAACAAATTCTGAAAAACTGAACCTGAAACTGTTTTATGGCTCTTATAGCAGCATATATATATATATATATATATATATATATATATATATATATATATATATATATATATATATATATATATATATATATATATATATGTGTTTAAAAATACTCCTGTAGAAGTTGAAGTATCAACTCAAGTTTTTTACTCAAGTAAAAGTATAAAAGTACTGGTTTCAAAACTACTTAAAGTATAAAAGTATAAGTAATGTAAGGGGGAAAAAAGCCATTGAAAATGAATGCATCTTAGTATAATGCAAATATATTAAAGAAGCATATATGTGTACTATTGAGCATTAACATGTGTTAATATAAATATATTAAAGAAGCATATATGTGTACTATTGAGCATTAACATGTGTTAATATAAATATATTAAAGAAGCATATATGTGTACTATTGAGCATTAACATGTGTTAATATAAATATATTAAAGAAGCATATATGTGTACTATTGAGCATTAACATGTTAATATAAATATATTAAAGAAGCATATATGTGTACTATTGAGCATTAACATGTGTTAATATAAATATATTAAAGAAGCATATATGTGTACTATTGAGCATTAACATGTGTTAATATAAATATATTAAAGAAGCATATATGTGTACTATTGAGCATTAACATGTGTTTATATAAATATATTAAAGAAGCATAAATGTGTACTATTGAGCATTAACATGTGTTTCAGAGAGCAGCAGATATGATGACTAGTTGCCTATAAGTATTGTAATGGTGCAAAAAGTCAAACTTCATGTTCATGTTATCATTTATCCTAACCTTTATTGGAATGTACATCCAAGTTTAGTTGCAGGAATCTGAGGGAACGGATGTAAGAACAAAACTGGACAAGAACATCTGAAACAACCACAACTAAATTCACTCTATCCGGATGGAGCAATTTAACTGGATAGTAGTACCAGGTGTACTGCCTGCAATCTGCGTGCATCCTCCTCCACACATCCACCAAGCCGTGGGAGTTTAGTTTTAGAGTAACGAGGCTGTTTTTAAAATGTAAGGAGTAAAAAGTACAGATAATTGTGTGAAAACGTAAGGGGTAAAAGTAAAAAGTCGTTAAATAATTACTCCAGTGAAGTATGGATAACCAAAATTTCTACTTAACTAAGGTAACGAAGTATTTGTACTTTGTTACTTGACACCTCTGATGTGTATATATATATATATATATATATATATATATATATATATATATATATATATATATATATATATATATATATATATATATATATATATATATATATATATATATATATATATATATATATATATGTGTCTGTGTGGACAGGTTTTTCTCCCACTAGGGGAGTTTCTACCCTCCAGTGTTTATGTAATACTTGATCAGGTTCATGTTCATGTTCTGGTCTCTGGAAACATCCTGGAAACAACTTCTGTTGGAATAGACGTTATAGAAATAAAACTGAATTGAATTGAATCATAAACTGATTCCAAAGAAGCAGCTCATACAGAGTCCAACCCTGGAGTTATTACGTTAGACACATCACAGAGAGATAGGGAGAAGTTTCTGGCTGGAGAGAAGAATCAAAGGAGCTGATTCAGACTCGCCTTCATCACATTATTGGAAGAATCTCAAAGGCCAGACGGCAGAAACTCTGGACAAACCTCCTGTGACCCAGACATCTGAGGACGCTGTAAAACCTCTTTCTCTTGTCTTGTCAGGACTTTATGACTTTGTCCGGATCTTTCAGTCCCAAAGTTAGAAACCTGGGAGTGATTTTTTATAAAAATTTGACGACAAGTGGACAATGTTGTGAAGACAAGTTTTTATCAGTTGCGTCTTTTAGCCAAAGTGAAATCATTTTTGAGCCGCCAGAACATGCAGACAGCTGTCCACGCTATAGTCAGCTCCAGATTGGACTACTGTAATGCACTTTATGTTGGCATCGCCCAATCCTCTTTTAGCGTCTTCAGCTGGTACAAAATGCAGCTGCCCGTCTTTTAACAAACACACCCAGACGAGAGCACATCACCCCGGTCCTCTATTCCCTTCACTGGCTGCCTGTTCCTTTTAGAGTTGATTTTAGACTTTTAATGATTTTTAATGAGATTTTAACGGTGCGTGAGCCTGGTAGAGCTCTGAGGTCCTCCAACCAACGTTTGTTGGAAGTGCCCGGGTAAATGTAAAGCACTTTGGTTCACCTGTAGGTCGATGTAAGGTGCTGTAGAAATAAAGTACATTTACATTTTTATTTACATAAAAATGTACCCAAACCCCTGAATGTTTGGAGTCTTCAGTTTGTGTTTCTGACCTGAAGACCAAACGTCTCTGTGTTTCAGCGAGCTGAAGACGAAGATCGAGAAGGAGGACACGAAGCAGGAGCTGCTGGTTTCCACGGCGACCGTGTCCGACTCCTTGTGCATCCGCTGCCTGCAGCCGTTCAAGTTCCTGGTGAACAGCAAGCGGCGCTGCCTGGACTGCTGCCTGTTCACCTGCAAGGCCTGCAGCCGCTACAACAAGAAGGAGCGAGGCTGGGTGTGTGACACCTGCCGTATGACCAGGTGAGACACCGGGGACACCGGGGACACCTGGGACACCTGCCGCATGACCAGGTGAGACACCGGGGACACCGGGGACACCTGAGACACCTGAGAAATGACCAGGTGAGTCGGTCCAGAGGGCTTTACGGACTGTGGACCGGTGGACTAGGTAGGACTAATAGTACTGTATTATTATAAGACGGTGTTCTCTGCATGTAAATCAGACTGAAAAATTGGGGGTCGGTCGACCAGGCTAATTTTTATGACTCTTTTTGGCGTCGCTTAGTCACTCTTTGTCTTCTATCATTCTGGAGTCCCTCGTCCACCTCTCCACCTCTCCACCTCTCCACCTCTACCATCATGTCCTCTCAGGGCGTTGGTGACTTAAAGCGATATGCAGGTGTCGTGAGAGACGACTGGGATGGCAGTCTAACTGTGCATTCACACCAAATGTGTCATAGGCGTCCGGCTACCATTCATTGTTTATGAGAGCTGCTGTCAATGCAAATGATGAGCATCCAATCACAGGCCGGGATTCCCAATGCAAGGTGGAGGTGCTGAAGGTGGGGACTCTGGTACCATGACAACGTGAGGAAGTTAGTTTCTGAGTTTCTGTCCTGTGTTTTCAGAGTGCTGAAGGTGGGGACTCTGGGTTGGTACCACGACAACGTGAGGAATCGCTTCAAGCGCTTCGGCAGCGCTAAGGTGATGCGTTCTCTGTACAAGAGGCTGAACGGGGAAGGTGAGTCTTAGCTCGTCGTTGCTAACAGACCAGCTCGTCTCCATCACGACGGTTCTGTTCTGAACGTAACTGTGTCTGTTTGCTCGGCAGGAGGCCGCGAGGACGACTGTCAGAGCATGCCGGACGTCCGCGGACGTGAGTCTAAACTAAACCTCTCCAGGCTAAAGACCTGAGCTGCTAGGAGTTTAGCTTGTGGCTTCTTTAGCTGCTAAAGAACCAACTAACGCATCGTTCCAACAAGGGAAAGTAGCTAGTACTTATTCTACACAACTGTTTACATTTTTACCTTTTTAACTACCTCCTCGCACTACTGTAGATTCTCCACACTCATGTAAATATTGTATTTTCTTCAATTACCCATGTTTATACTGTAAATCAAATATGTATAAATCGTATAATCACATCTCATCTCCTCATAATATATGTTATCATTCATTCATGTCTGACCTGCATCTTATAACAACAGTTATTGGTAACCCTTCCTTTTACAGTCCAGTAATTACAACATAATTACCAGGTAATTACCTGGTAATGAGAAGTATTTACCAAGTAATAACCAGGTAATTAAATGGTAATTACCTGGTTATGCTAGCTCTGGTCTTGCTAACCAGGTATGTTTTCTGGTTTATTGCAGACGTGTACAACGGTAACGAGGACGATGCCGGAGACGCCGACGCCCAGCGCTATAAACTGGTAAAGACTGATTATAAACCGGAGGGAGTTTGTGTCTCTGAGCTCGATGACTAAGATGAACATTTTACCGTCAGATGAGGAAGAATAAACGCCTGCTGTCGGTTCATCCCATGGACTTTGACTCGGAGGATTATCTTCCTCACTCCCGCCGCCCGTCCATGCAGGTAAACCTCATGCAGGTAAACAGCATGCAGGTAAACCTCATGCAGGTAAACCTCATGCAGGTAAACCTCATGCAGGTAAATCTCATGCAGGTAAACCTCCGTCCATGCAGGTAAACCTCATTTCCATCCACCTGCCTGTGCTGCAATCTAACTGATTATTAGAAATATAAAGCTGGGATCTTCAACTTTCTCTGAAATTGTTCTCAGCTAACCTGACCCAGCACCTCCAAATCCAAATGTCCTCTCTAGGTTGGTGGTGAGGTTTTGCTTCAGGTGGGGGAGGTTAGGTACCTAGGTACTCAGGTATCTCAGGTACCCTGAGGTACCTGAGATACCTGAGGTACCTAACCTCCTAAACTACCTAAACTCCCTTGTTCATGAGTGAAGGAAGCAAAGGGAGTGATGTTGTAGTTCCATCGGTGTCTTGGGACTCATCAGTTTGTCTGGAGTTGAAACGTCCGCTTTTCCATCCTAAAGATCTCTAAGGTGATACCAATCCAGTCCTCTAGAGTAGGTCGGAGTTAACCTTCTCCTGGTAATTGCTTTTTTACTCTCACACTAAAAGCATTTGCAGTATTTTTATCTCTCGCCTACATTCCAAAATATTAACATAACCTAGATATAACACATCAAAACTCAGAGGAAAGTGAATGTTAAAAACTGAAGCCTGGATTCCCCTCCAGAACTTCCAGCTTGGTGGTTAACCACCGCCGGCCCACGTTCTCTCCAACACAGTAAATCTGCACCTTTGTATTTCTCCTGATACGGTGTGTTGAAGTATCTACTAATATTGTTCCAACAGTCCTCTCTCCAGTCCAGATAGATGTTTCCACTGGAAGGACCAGATATTTCCCCAAGTCTCCTCAGAAATCTCAATCATTGCTTCCCTTTCCCATTTAGCTTTAGTGTAAAGGGTGTTGCTATTAGTGGCTAAGGGATTTAGCTGTGGAAAGTTTGGAAATGGAGTTGGATGGAGTCGTCGTTATGGCATTGTTCAGAATGCGGTAAAATTCTAATTCAACACCTGAGAGATCTGTCAGTTTACATCCATGATCGATATAGGATCGTAGTTGCAGATATTTATGGAAATAATTTGGTTGTAAGACACGTTTATCCTGTAAAAGCTCAAAGCTGAATAGAGTTCTTATGAGTGAGTGAGAGAAATGTTGTGAGACCAAACATCGTCCACGATTTGAAGCTAGAGTCGTTCCTGTTGGGGGTAAAATCAGAGTCAAACACAAACAATCTGAACATTCTCAACATTCTATGTGTATTACTCATATTAATCACCAGACTTGAAGTGTGTGGTTCAATCATGGGCTCCCCAACTTTATACCCTGATCTGCTAATGCAGCTTGAACGGGGAATGGATCTCCAACTCCTTCCACTTAGCCGTATCTGTTATAAGTTCAGTTCTTAAAGCGTTAAACATCATCACTGAGGAATTTAAGAGAAACCTCCCTGACTTCCTGTTGGGTGTTTGGTGACGGAGGTAAACTGTTGGGTGTTTGGTGACGGAGGTAAACTGTTGGGTGTTTGGTGACGGAGGTAAACTGTTGGGTGTTTGGTGACGGAGGTAAACTGTTGGGTGTTTGGTGACGGAGGTAAACTGTTGGGTGTTTGGTGACGGAGGTAAACTATTGGGTGTTTGGTGACGGAGGTAAACTGTTGGGTGTTTGGTGACGGAGGTAAACTGTTGGGTGTTTGGTGACGGAGGTAAACTGTTGGGTGTTTGGTGACGGAGGTAAACTATTGGGTGTTTGGTGACGGAGGTAAACTGTTGGGTGTTTGGTGACGGAGGTAAACTGTTGGGTGTTTGGTGACGGAGGTAAACTATTGGGTGTTTGGTGACGGAGGTAAACTGTTGGGTGTTTGGTGACGGAGGTAAACTGTTGGGTGTTTGGTGACGGAGGTAAACTATTGGGTGTTTGGTGACGGAGGTAAACTGTTGGGTGTTTGGTGCAGATGCAGATGCAGGAGGATCGCTGCTACAGGAACGATGTGGACTACGACTACTACTACAACCAAAGAGGCAACCGCCGCAGGAGCCTGGACCGCTACGCCATGAGACCCGGTTAGTACTCGCCTATTTTTAGGGCCCTAGCCCTTACAGTGCTAGGGCCCTATTGTTGTGCTCGTTTTTTGCCTCGAAATTAGTGTCTTTTTTCCCCCTAAACGTGCCCCAAGTGTCACCAAATTCTGCACCAAGCCAGTCCTGGTGAAAATGGCTCAACAGCGCCCCCTAGAAAACTTTGTGCCTCAAGCCCCACAATACGGTTTGACGTACATGCACGAAAATCGGTACACACCTGTATCATGTCACAACTTAAAGAAAAGTCTCTTGGAGCCATGGCCGAAACCCAACAGGAAGTCGGCCATTTTGAATTAGTTGTGTCATTTTGGCGAAATTTATGCCATTCCTTCGGCAGTTAATTCAGCCCGAACCGTAACGTGAACCCAGGTGTGTTATACATCAAAATGTGCATCTCCATCCTGCGACACCACGCATTACTTTTCTCTTTCAAAAGCGTTACCGTGGCGATGCTAGACGCCAAAAAGTGCGCCCACCCTTCATCTGATTGGTTCAGACAGAAAAAACTTTGTGCCTCAAGCCCCACAATACGGTTTGACGTACATGAACGAAAATCGGTACACACCTGTATCATGTCGCAACTTAAAGAAAAGTCTCTTGGAGCCATGGCCCAAACCCAACAGGAAGTCGGCCATTTTGAACATTTTGAATTAATCGCGTAATTTTTTGCGCAATTTATGCCATTCCTTCAGTCGTTAATTCAGCCCGAACCGTAACGTGCACCCAGGTGTGTTATACATCAAAATGTGCGTCTACATCCTGCAACAACACGCATTACTTTTCTCTTTCAAAAGCGTTACCGTGGCGACGCTAGACGCCAAAAAGCGCCCCCCCTTCATCTGATTGGTCCATATTTGATAGTTCCTACTTTCCGCCATAACTTTTGAATGGTTTGATATAAAGACTCATGGTGGCGTCATCGGACTCGGTTTTGAGTCCTTGACCTTCATTGGTGAAAATTGCAGGCGCGAGGGCCCGTTCATCGCTGCTTGCAGCTTTAATTATTATTATTATTTTACCTGTGTGTTCCAGAGGACTACGGGGAGACCCGGATGGTTCGGACCAGATCCCTCTCTAAGATCAGCTCGTCGGCCCGGCAGCAGTACGCCGACACCTCTGACGAGGAAGACTATCAGAGGCCCCCACCCTCGTACCTGCAACCCCCCCAATCTTCGTACATGCAACCCCCCCAATCCTCGTACATGCAGCCCCCCCAATCCTCATACATGCAGCCCCACCACCGCCGCAGGAACAGCAGGGCGTCCTCCCAGGAGAACCTGGGCCAGGCCCCCCCCGTAAGAGTTATTTATTTATTTATCCTTTATTTCATTCATTGATAAACCAGGTGGTCAGGTCTGGAGGAGAGGAGAGGAGAACCTGGGCCAGGCTCCTCCCGTAAGAATTTCTTCTTTATTTCAGAAACGTTTTGTTGGGAGATGGCTTCAGAATCAGAATCAGAATCAGAATAAAACTTTATTGCCAAGTCACACACATACACATACATAGTCAGACGAGAAAACTTGACTCCGGTTCACACCGCTGGCACCATTTGTATGGATGACATTTCTTGGAGGAAGGATGCCACTGGGATGGAGGAGGAGAAAAAAGGCATCTTCACAAGGTGTATTAAATACCCAGTGTCAAGGTGCAAAAACACCTCGGGGAGTCGGGGAAGGCGTTGAGTTGAGGAAGGTGGTTATCAGAAAATGTGTGTGTGAGCGGTAAGTCTGGGAACTTTGCCCCAGAGCTGCTCCTCAGCCAATGTCCTTGATGTTATCAGACGCCTCGGTCAGTTCTGAAACAGGTCCACAGATGTTCCTGAGAGGGGAGGGTTAGTGGGGGCAGAGCATTTTGTTTTTATTCCACCAGGGAGATTGTGACTGGAGCGATCGGCCAAAGCCGCTCTGTCAAGGTCAGATTGTAGAATCAACAATTGTATTGAAAAAAATTCAAGGGTGTGGTTTCAGTAAAGTTTAGTTTGGGTCTCTGATGGAGTCCTGCAGAAAACATAACGATGAAACGTTTCCAGATCAACGAGCTGAACAAACGGATGTCGGCCATCGAGAGTCTGCTGAGCCGCCTGGAGGAGAAGATGACGCCCAGCGAGGAGGTGAGACTACCCGGGGTTAGCCGAGGTCTAGCAGCCGCCACACCTCGGCTTCAGGGGAACATGTACATTTATGGAATTCCTCTGTGTCTATTTGTATTGATTATTCTATTATTTAATACATAATAATGACTTGGTTTAATTTGCGCCCTTCTGCCTTCAAGGCACCCAGAGCTTTACAGAGATCATTATTCATTCATTCACATCCTCACTGGTGGTGGTAGCTATGTTTGTAGCCACAGCTGCTACGTTTGTAGCCACGGCTGCTACGTTTGTAGCCACGGCTGCTACGTTTGTAGCCACGGCTGCTACGTTTGTAGCCACAGCTGCTACGTCTGTAGCCACAGCTGCTATTTTGTAGCCACAGCTGCTATTTTGTAGCCACGGCTGCTATGTTTGTAGCCACAGCTGCTACGTTTGTAGCCACAGCTGCTACGTTTGTAGCCACGGCTGCTACATTTGTAGCCACGGCTGCTACGTTTGTAGCCACAGCTGCTATTTTGTAGCCACAGCTGCTATTTTGTAGCCACAGCTGCTGCTACGTTTGTAGCCACAGCTGCCCTGGACTGATGGAAGCGTGGCTGCCATATCGCGCCTAACGGCCCCTCCGACCAACACCAACATTCATACACATTCACAAGTTTTACATATAAAATGGATTTCACTAGGTATTATCTTTCCCAACACTTGTTCCCCCTCATATCTTGAAATGTGATGTCCCAGCGTCCCTGACGACGGTGGTCGCTATCAATCTCATTTTTAGCGCACTTTGCAGTGTTAATAACTAACAAAAATGAAAAGGAAGCAAATTATTTTCAAAAATAGAAGGCAAGTGATGGTCCAATGTTGCCCCGTCAACGGAGGGAGAAGGAGCAGGTAGGGAAAGAGGGAGTTGGGCTATTAACAAGGCTGTTATTAACAAGGCTGTTATTAACGAGGCTGTTATCAACGAGGCTGTTATTAACAAGGCTGTTATTAACAAGGCTGTTAGCCACTCCATGTCCACGTGATATTGTTGCACTGACATATGGAATGAAGTGAACAGAATGAGTTAAATTGAGTTTGTCAGATATTTCCTCTCTCTAACTGCCTCTTGCTGTCCATGGTGCTGATGCGTAAAGGCGTGTTGACTGAATTGATCAACACGTTGTTAAAGTGTAGTGTTCATAGTTAGCACGATGTGAGTGCGACTGCATTTGAAAAAGTTCAAATTTTCTTGACCACACAGATCAGCTACATAAACTTCTGTGATGAGTATGTTAGGTTCCTAAATCAACATAGATGAATTAATAACTTAGGAAAGACACAGAGACTGTTAGAAATGATTTTTCAGGCCTTCTGCGCAGAAGTGAAGCAAAGTCGGAGCCTCGCAGAGCAACATGGCTCTCTCTGGCTCTCGACAAAATGCTTGCTTGCTCCTTCTTTGCATCAGGTATTTATTGAGAAACTGACAGGAACATGACCATTTTAAGACAACCAATGGTGGACAGTGGATGGACAATGGGAGGAAACAAACAGATAAACAGGACATTCCAGTTGAAGAACAACTAATCTATGTTATGCAGAGCAAACAGACATCCTTTCTGTTGAGGGTTTTCCAACAGAATTGTCCAACTGACGATGAGACAGTTGTGGACCAGCCCAAACCCCTGAGTAGTTTAGGGAGTGGCTGTTGTAACTGGTAACATGTGATAAGCATGTCTAAAACACAGTCAGCTCTCTGACTTGACTTGATTCTGATAGTTTCATAATGACAACTTAATTCAAAAGGGTTGATTAACCTCACAGTAGTTCAGTTCTGTGACTCGTAACCTTGCCGTACCTGAGCTTTGACTGAACTGACGCCACTGCACCTTACCTACTGTGAAAATCAACTGGGGCAGACTCATCAATTCACCGCTCTTATTTTGAAATGGTTTACCTGTCAGCACCTGCGGCCGTCCACCCCGTCCACCCCGTCCACCCCGTCCGTCCACGAGGAGGAGAAGCTGAGGAAGAAGCTGAGCGAGCTGGCGGGGAACCTGGCGGGGAACCTGGCGGGGAACCTGAGCCCGAAGGTGCTGTCGTCGGACGACGAGCCCGCCAGGAAGTTCTCCGGGGGGAAGAGCCCGGGGGGGATGAGGGGCCCCGCGGGCTCTCTGGAGTTCCTGAAGGACAAGGACCTGAGGGGCCCGGCGGGCTCTCTGGACTTCCTGAAGGACAAGGACCTGAGGGGCCTGAGCTCCTCCAGCGACGAGATGCCCAACGACGCTCAGAAGGTAAAGCTGCTCACATTCAGACTGACCTCATAGCTGGGGCCAAAGGTCATTTCTCAGCTTCTCTTAGTCCTAGATTGTTGTAGATTGTCCCTTTCTCTACTTTTCTGGTGCTAGGAATCAATTCTGAGATACGGTGTACACTAAGACATTAACCAGGTTGTAGCAGCTGTTTTCCACGTGTCGTCCCTGGGCAGGTTGATGGAATAGTACATAAAAATTAGTGTAGAAAAAAAAAAAAAAAAAGTAAAAAAGCAGAACAAAGCAAGGAGACAATAGATAAAATGAACGAACGAACAAACGAACGAACAAACGAACGAATGAATAACTGTATTGTCGCTGGTCTGGCGTCCCAGCACAGTGAGATGACAACCAGTACAACCAGTACAACCATCAGGACACAAACAAAACAAATAACATAAGACATTAGTCAACATTAGTCAACTGGTTTCCTGAGGGAAAAAAAGGCTCCTCATACTGTGTGTAAATACACAGTATGAAAGTGCAAAAATACACCTCTGCACAGAAAGCAACATGACAATTTAACATCACAAGGCTTGCACATGTGTGTGTGTGTGTGTGGGGGGGGGGGGGTGGTTCTAGGGGCGGGGGGATCCCGGCACAGTACCCCAAGTGAGCACCGCGGCCAGTGGCGCGGTGCTCAAACCTGTTGTCTGTTTTGGGGGGGTTTATAAGAGGGGGGCTGATAAGAGGGGGGGTCGGGAAGGTGTTGAGTTGAGGGAGGTGGTTATCAGTAAGTGTGTGAGCGGTAAGTCCGTGAACTTGGCTCAGAGCTGCTCTCAGCCAATGTCCTTGATGTTATCAGACGGCTCGGTCAGTTCTGAAAACAGGTCCACAGATGTTCCTGAGAGGGGAGGGTTAGTGGGGGCAGAGACACCTTGTTTACATTCCACCAGGGAGATTGTGACCAGAGCGATCGGCCGAACCGCTCTGTCGGACTGTCTTTGCTGCATGACGCCTCCTTGCTAACGGGCTGCTTCCTCCACCTAACTCTGGTCAGGTTGTGTTCACGGTCAGCAGCTACCTGGACCTCAGGGACCCCCCGGAGATCTGGTCCGGACTGGGCTGGGGCTCTGGCCCGGTAGCTGCTGCAGGATGTTGTGTTCCAGCTGCTAACATCTGTCTGGTATTCCAGCTGCTAACATGTGTTTTCAAGCTGCTAACATGTGTTTTCAAGCTGCTAACATGTGTTTTCCAGCTGCTAACATCTGTTTTCCAGCTGCTAACATGTGTTTTCAAGCTGCTAACACCTGTTTTCCAGCTGCTAACATCTGTTTTCCAGCTGCTAACATGTGTTTTCAAGCTGCTAACATGTGTTTTCCAGCTGCTAACATGTGTTTTCCAGCTGCTAACATGTGTTTTCCAGCTGCTAACATCTGTTTTCCAGCTGCTAACATCTGTTTTCCAGCTGCTAACATGTGTTTTCCAGCTGCTAACATCTGTTTTCCAGCTGCTAACATGTGTTTTCCAGCTGCTAACATCTGTTTTCCAGCTGCTAACATGTGTTTTCCAGCTGCTAACATCTGTTTTCCAGCTGCTAACATCTGTTTTCCAGCTGCTAACATGTGTTTTCCAGCTGCTAACATGTGTTTTCCAGCTGCTAACATGTGTTTTCCAGCTGCTAACATCTGTTTTCCAGCTGCTAACATGTGTTTTCCAGCTGCTAACATCTGTTTTCCAGCTGCTAACATGTGTTTTCCAGCTGCTAACATCTGTTTTCCAGCTGCTAACATGTTTGTTCCAGCTGCTAACATCTGTCCCTGCTAACATCTGTCCCTGCTAACATCTGTCCCTCCCATCCAGAGATCCACGGCCGCCGCCCTCTGTGATCTCACCACCGAGGTCCTGAGAACCGTTAACGCCACCGAAACCGCCATGGCCGAGTTCGGCCAATCAGAGCCGGCCGGCCGGTCCGGCCTCGTCGGCGCTGACGCTAAGCAGGCCGACGACGCGTTCAGGCAGCTCGAGGAGAATGTAAGCTAACATGAACCGCACACCTCGCTGCACGAACAACCCGATCACACCAGCCTAACCATAACCATAACCCTAACTATAACTGTAACCCTCTAACCCTAACACTAACCCTAACCCTTGATGAAGCATTGTGACAGCACGTGGCCCCCTGCAGGGCTTTGAACTAGGACCCAACACCTTTGTGTTAGCTTCAACTTCCTACCCACCTCCCTACCCACCCCCCTGCAGACGACACCTGGTTGGTTCAAACAGACTTGAATCACGAGAACACCCTATGGGGTAATTTAGAAGTTAGTGACAGTCAGGCCAAATAACGACATTTGGCCACAGATCACATCTGATTGTAAATTACTTTTGTCTCTCGCTTGGTTTGTGTATTTCCTGCCTTCTGTACCTTGAAGCTTACTGTATAAAAGTCATGACACAATCACCTGGGGTCGGCACACCAACTCAGACACGATCTGTGTAGGTCCACTCACCGCCGGCTTGCTGAATAAAAACTCACTATACCACAAAGCGGACTTCTGAACTGGTTTGATAAATTCCTCAACACCCTAACCCTCTAACCCTAACCCAATCACACCAGCCTAACCCTAACCATAACCTTAACCCCAGCTGCACCAACAACACCCACACCTGCCTAACCCTAACCCTAACCCTCTAACCCTAACTATAACCATAACCTTAACCCTAACACACCTTGCTGCACCAACAACCCCCCATGACCCTAACCTCAGCTACCGTATCGGCCTGAATATAAGACGGGTTTTCTGCTTGTAAATCAGACTGAAAAAGTGTTGGTCGTCTTCCATTCAGGTCTAGACGTTACACCATCACACCACTAGATGGAGCCAGAGATCTGTAAATGCTGAACTGAACTCCCCAGGACAAAGATACGATGGCCTGGAAGAGCAAAACACAACGGCAAAAGAGATAATACAACGACAAATTGGAAAACACAAAGACAAAGTAAAAAACACAACTACGAATTAAAAAACACAACGACAAATTAAAAAACTCAACGACAAAAGAGAAAACCGAATGCAGCTGGAGTCGGCTATCGCTGTCGGCGTTCATGTTTTAAAGTCATGAACTTCCGGGTCAAACGTTCCTTCGTCCAATCAGCGACGAGTCATGTCGCTCTAAGGGTCTTACCCTCTCCGTCTTGGTTAATGAGTTGTGTTTTCTCTTTTGCCGTTGTGTTTTCCATTTCCAGACCACCGTACAAAGCCAACCCCTGTCACCAAGAATAAAAATAAAAAATAGCAGTAAGAAAGAAAAGAGAGGAAAATAAAAGAAGAGATAAGAGAAAATGTAGAAACGTAGTTTCTCCAATCTGGAGAAAAGTGGGTGGAAGATCGGCAGGAGAACCGGCAGCTGAGGAGAAGTTATGATGCAAACTTCAACATGATGGTTGGAATGAAGCAAAATAACATGCTTTTTATCTCCAATATATTGTTATAATCATTTGTTTCAGATGTACTGTCATTATTTTCTGTATAAAAAATGAATTTGGTGTTCAAAAAGTCTAAATTTCAAACTTTGTCTTGAAAAAGAGGATCGTCTTATAATCAGGTCGTCTTATAATCGATGCCCTACTTCCAGTGTGCACCGGGCACCCAAGACACCAAGACATGTTGGTTCCAGTCATTGTCATGGAAAAACCCATGATGGCCTGAAAACTGGATCTGCAACCGTTGGACAGTTTAACTCTGGACGTTTCAGAGTCAGAAAGAGCAGAATACGGGGCTTTGATATCCGGAAAGGATCTGATGTTCATGGAGAAGTAAAATCTACTTGATTCATATAAAAAACAGCTGAATCAACTTCCTGCAAATGATCTGGAGACAGTTGCATTTTGCAGAAAATCTTAATTAAATGTGATGATTAAATTGAATAGTTAAATAAGAAGTCAAATCTACGAAGATCAATAAAATTTGCAGTACGTGTGCCTCTGTGTGTTCCTGCTTCCTGGATTGGCAGTGGATGTCGTCACCTGTGTACACCTGTGCGTGTCTCACCTGTGCAGGTGTACGTGGTGGTCAGGTGACAGGTGTCTCCTCTCACCTGTGTCTCACCTGTGCAGGTGTCTCACCTGTGTCTCACCCTCTCACCTGTATCTCACCTGTGCAGGTGTACGTGGTGG
The DNA here is from genome assembly GCF_033807715.1 of Cololabis saira. Taxonomy (NCBI): domain Eukaryota; kingdom Metazoa; phylum Chordata; class Actinopteri; order Beloniformes; family Belonidae; genus Cololabis; species Cololabis saira. The sequence continues at coordinate 24,880,569 of NC_084610.1, read as the reverse complement.
TCAGGGGACAGGTGTCTCCTCTCACCTGTGTCTCACCTGTGCAGGTGTCTCACCTGTGTCTCACCCTCTCACCTGTGCAGGTGTACGTGGCGGCCGGCCAGTCGTACGAGCTGGAGAAGAAGCTGCTGAAGTTGGAGAGAAACGCCAAGAACCGGTTCGGAGGAACCACCGACTCGGAGCTGTCGGACCTGGAGGACGTGGTGGCGCTGGCGGCCGCTAGGGTGCAGAGCGCTGAGAGTGAGGTGAGTCTGGTCTAGACCTGGACCTGGTCCAGGTCTAGACCTGGACCAGGTCCAGGTCTAGACCTGGACCTGGTCCAGGTCTAGACCTGGACCTGGACCTGGACCCTGGTGGTCCATGCAGGAACTTGTTTCACGGGGAAACTGTTGCCTGGTCAGTCCTAACCAGAGACTGATTGTTCAGCTCTAAAGTAAATCTATAGTAAATCTATGTCAGGGTTTGACATTCCCCCCAGTCTTTCAGTTTCTGTTTCTCCCGCCTGTGTCCCCTCTGCCCTGATTGTGTCTGCAGCTGTGTCTCGTCATGTCTCGTTATCCACTGTGTGTATCTGGTCTTGTCATTCCCTTGCTCCTTGTGGTTCCGTACTGTGCTTTCCGCCCTGTGTCCTGCTTTTGCTCCAGTTTTTGATCCCTGTTCCTGTTTGAGTTTTTTGATCCTGCCAAGCAGCGCTTTTGGTTTTTGGTTCTTGCCTTTTATGGAATAAACCTTTTTTTGTTAAACTCCTGCTTTCGCTCTCCTGCATCTGGGTCCTCACCTCCCCAGCCTGACAGCAGGCGTGACAATCTATAGTAAATCTATAGTAAATCTGTCACATTCCTCCAGACGCTGAAACTCATCACTAACATAACCCTAACCCATCACTGTTGTTTCCTCTGCAGGTTTCTGACCTGGAGAGTAAAATCAAAGCTCTGAAAGCTGTTGGATCCAAGAAGAAGGTTGGTTTACCCTGGCACCCATGGGTGCAGAGTCTGGTGTAGCCCTGGCACCCATGGGTGCAGAGTCTGGTTTACCCTGGCACCCATGGGTGCAGAGTCTGGTTTATCCCTGGCACCCATGGGTGCAGAGTCTGGTTTACCCTGGCACCCATGGGTGCAGAGTCTGGTTTATCCCTGGCACCCATGGGTGCAGAGTCTGGTTTACCCTGGCACCCATGGGTGCAGAGTCTGGTTTATCCCTGGCACCCATGGGTGCAGAGTCTGGTTTATCCCTGGCACCCATGGGTGCAGAGTCTGGTTTGATAGAAATATCAAGTGTTTCCAGAGAGTTGGAGGTTTGAGGTTCAGATCAGATTCCTCATGTTTGTCTCCCTCAGATTTACAGATTTAAATTCTAAAGACAGAAGTTACTGGACGTTACTGTGATTCTTGTTCAGGTCAAACTCACAACCTGAATCTGTCTCAGCCAAACAAAGATAAACTAGATTAAAACAAAGATAAACTAGATTGAAACAAAGATAAACTAGATTGAAACAAAGATAAACTAGATTAAACAAAGATAAACTAGATTAAACAAAGATAAACTAGATTAAACAAAGATAAACTAGATTAAACAAAGATAAACTAGATTGAAACAAAGATAAACTAGATTGAAACAAAGATAAAACGGCTCCTTTTCCAGCTTGTTTTACATCTTTGTAGGACAAAATAGGACGTCCGGCTTTTATTTATAATTAATCACAAAGAACAAAATTTAGTTGCATCAAACTATATTTTACTGGGTTTTTTCTATGGAGGAGAATCCAAACACCAACTCTGAATGTGTTTCTAGGTTTTCTGTTTCTGCAGAACTTTTCCAACCAGGTTCAGGTGGTTGATGTTGTTGTTGCCATGACGACGGTTTTACTCTCTGGAGACTCTTTTTTCCTCCTAAAACTGAAATAAAACAGAAGATCTGAATGTATTTTCTCTCTCAAACAGGTTTCTGGAGGCCACCAGAGGAAGAAGACGAGTCCAGATCAGAGTAAGAGCAGCTTCTTTACCCGTCAATAGTTCTGGTCGTTACGTCTGCAGGGGGTTCTGGGTAATCCCACCAGAGGGGGTTCTGGGTAAAAACCTGCAAGAGGGGGTTCTGGGTAATGCAGGAACCTCCACCAGGAACCAGTCGCCTCCTCCGCCCTTCAGCCTGTCATGCTGTAGCTAAGGGGGATCCTAATCAAACAATTAAACAACAATTCAACCCTCACTAGCGCTACACGACCAGCACTAACACCGCCGACCACCGGGGGGCGGTAATGAGCTTTTATGCTGTTTGCAAACAAGCCAACAGTGAAAAGGAAGATGAAAAATACATGTAAGAATGCAGCAAAAAAGAAACGGTGCGTCCGAAATGCCGTACTAAACAGTATTTACTCAAAAAGTATATTTAAGTTGGACACACTTTTGAGTAAATATCAGTAGCACTTCCTGCCGTTGGGAGGGGGAGTTGTTACCATGGTAACAGCAGCACTTCCTGCCGTTGGGAGGAGGAGTTGTTACCATGGTAACAGCAGCACTTCCTGCCGTTGGGAGGAGGAGTTGTTACCATGGTAACAGCAGCACTTCCTGCCGTTGGGAGGGGGAGTTGTTACCATGGTAACAGCAGCACTTCCTGCCGTTGGGAGGGGAGTTGTTACCATGGTAACAGCAGCACCTCCTGCCGTTGGGAGGGGAGTTGTTACCACGGTAACAGCAGTTGTTACCATGGTAACAGCAGCACTTCCTGCCTTTGGGAGGGGGAGTTGTTACCATGGTAACAGCAGCACTTCCTGCCGTTGGGAGGGGGAGTCGTTACCATGGTAACAGCAGCACTTCCTGCCGTTGGGAGGGGGAGCTGTTACCATGGTAACAGCGGCACTTCCTGCCGTTGGGAGGGGGAGTCGTTACCATGGTAACAGCAGCACTTCCTGCCTTTGGGAGGGGGAGTTGTTACCATGGTAACAGCGGCACTTCCTGCCGTTGGGAGGGGGAGCTGTTACCATGGTAACAGCGGCACTTCCTGCCGTTGGGAGGGGGAGTCGTTACCATGGTAACAGCAGCACTTCCTGCCGTTGGGAGGGGGAGTTGTTACCATGGTAACAGCAGCACTTCCTGCCGTTGGGAGGGGGAGTTAGTTGTTACCATGGTAACAGCAGCACTTCCTGTCGTTGGGAGGGGGAGTTAGTTGTTACCATGGTAACAGCAGCACTTCCTGGAACTGTGTTCTCTCCTCAGAGACCAACGGCCAGTGGAGATCCAACGTCTTCTAGAGCCGAGGCCTCGTTACGCTCCTCTTCCTGCATCTCTTCATCACGCCGTCATCAGCTGCTCCTCGTCTTCATCACGCCGTCATCAGCTGGTCCTCGTCTTCACTCCTGCAGGGCTGCTTCTGTCTTCCTGGGGGACCAGGACCTGGACTCTGTTGGCCCCCGTTGTTCCCCCTTCAGTTAAACTCCCGGCGAGGGGCAAAAATCCCGGGGGATTTTTGAACAGTCTTTAAACACTGCAGTGGTATTTATTAAAAGTGCAATGTTAGCAGAGCTCATTATAATCGTGCTATAATGTGCTAAACATATCTGTAAAGATTTGCCCTCCCCCCATCCTAGAAATGGTTTAGTCCACATAAGTTACAACAAACATTTACTAAAGCTCCAGGTCCAGGATGTAAAATATATTCTGATTGTTCAAAAAGCTGCTCAATGACGATGCCGTTAAGCTAGCTTAAAAGCTACAAACAGTGATTGTCACAGACAGAGAGGAGCTACTTTACTAGCGCCAGAGCTGCTAAAGAGGCGGAGCTGCGAGCTAACTGCGAGCGAGTTAGCTGCGAGCTAGCCACCTATTTAGCGAGTTAGCTGCGTCTTTAGCGAGCTAGCCGCCTCTTTAGCGAGCTAGCCGCCTCTTTAGTGAGCTAGCCGCCTCTTTAGCGAGCTAGCCGCCTCTTTAGCGAGCTAGCCGCCTCTTTAGCGAGCTAGCCGCCTCTTTAGCGAGCTAGCCGCTGGACCGCTCAGCTCCATACGAGTTTTTCAGCCAGTTTACCATCAGAATTTTGTAAAGATCAGGCGTCAATACTGATTAATTTAATTGTTGTTTTTACATGTTTAATAGTTTGTATAAAAGATCCTAAATTACATAGTTAGAAAGATTTGGTGGATTTGGGTTTACAAAGTACGACGGAGTATTAGGGCCAATCTAAGACAAAAAACATTTGGAAATTACGAGAATAAAGTCGTAAAATTACGAGAATAAAGTCATAATGTTGCGAGAATAAAGTCGTAATAGAAAAAAGTCGTAATATTATGAGAATAAGGTCGTAATATTACGGGAATAAAGTCGAAATATTACGAGAATAAAGTCGTAACATTACATGAATAAAGTTGTAATATTACAAGAATAAAGTGTTAATTTATGAGAACTCTAACAGGAAGAGCTTCTTCTCCCTGTGTTAAAATGTTAAATATTGAGCATCTTGTGAAGTTATATTTATATATTTATAATATATTTAATATTACGACTTCATTCTCAAAATATTACGACTTTATTCTCGTAATATTACGACTTTATTCTCCTAATATTACGACTTTATTCTCGTAATATTACGACTTTATTCTCAAAATATTACGACCTTATTCTCGTAATATTACGACTTTATTCTCGTAATTGTACGACTTTATTCTCATAATATTATGACTTTATTTTCGTAATTTCCATTTTTTTTTCTTAGTTTGGCCCTAATACTCCGTCGTAACAAAGGCTTTAAAACGGATTTTTTAATTTCTGAGTCAAATGTTGCAGTTTCTGTTAATCTCAAATTAGATTGTCACAATTTAATGACGTATAAAAGGCTAAAACTTTAATTCCTTGTCCCTCCTGGAATTGTTCTCTGGAATTTTTCTGTTTATTGTCCCAAACAACTATGAAATGGGATTTTCGCCCCTTTAAGATCCTGGTGATCACGAATCTGCTCCAAGATGGAGGCTAACACAGGCTAACAGAGGCTAACAGAGGCTAACAGAGGCTAACAGAGGCTAACAGAGGCTAACACAGGCTAACAGAGGCTAACACAGGCTATTGTTGTTATTGTTATGTTTGTTTTATAAAGGGGAGGCATTTCCATAAGCCTTTTTGGCTTCCACCTCTCCTGCACAAAGTTTAATTTGACCATTGTCTTTACTGTTTATACAGGTTCTGTTTTATGTGCAAATAAACTAAACTAAACTAAACACAGGCTAATAGAGGCTAACAGAGGCTGTGGGCTAAATGAAGCTAATAGAGATGAATGTAGGAAAACAGAGGCTAACACAGGCTAATAGAGGCTAACTGAGGCTAACTGAGGCTAATAGATGATAACTGATGCTAACTGCGATGAGGCTAATAGAGGCTAACTCATTTTTCTTTTTTTTTAGCATTAAAGATATCTGCTGAAGCTAGGACTTAAAAATATAATATTTTTTCATAAAAACTAAGAATTTCTAACAACAAGCTTCAAAACTTTAATAAATAGAAAAAAACTTATTTTAAATACTATTTTTCAAACAAAAAGTCAGAATTTCGGACAAATACTCTAAGAAACTTTTGAAAACTTTAAATTCAGTGTTTTTATTGCTGCGTTTAAACTCCTGATCAAAATTTGGGAGTAAAACAATGATCTAAACTTGGTAAAAAAGTTTTGTTTGTTTTAAAATGGTACGAATTTGTGAATTTTTGACTTTTACAAATTAACAAATTACTTTGACTTTTTAAACTAAAAAAAAAAATCACAATTTATAAAAAAAACTCTTTCTTTATAATCTTTAAACCCAAAATTTATGATTTTATGAACTAAAAAACTTTGGAAATTACAGTTTTTTCACTTTTTTCAGGAATATCCGAAATTTTCAGAAGAAAAACAAAATTCCCTAAACTCTCAAGTAAAAGCTCAAAATTACCAACTTCATAAGTTGTCAAAGAAAATGAAAAAATAAACCTTGTATTTCTAAATGTATGAACTGTATGTATGAATGTGAATTAACAAGTGACATTTCTGATTTTATAAAGACTATAAAACAAACTTTATAACTTTATAAACTTGACATTGAAAGGTTAATTTCTCATTTATGAACCGTAACATTTCATTTCCACATTTGGTTCAGAAAGTTTAGAGAGAAAAACTTTAAAATTGAAAATAAAAAATGAGAAAGAGAAAAACCCTAGAGTAAGAAGTGCTGCCCCCTGGTGGCCGGAGGAATAAAACTGCTTTAATTAAAATAAAATAAAAACCCCAGAGTTGGGAGTGCTGCCCCCTGGTGGCCGGAGGAATAAAGCTGCTTTAATTAAAATAAAATAAAAACCCCAGAGTTGGAAGTGCTGCCCCCTGGTGGCCGGAGGAATAAAGCTGCTTTAATTAAAATAAAATAAAAACCCCAGAGTAAGAAGTGCTGCCCCCTGGTGGCCGGAGGAATAAAGCTGCTTTAATTAAAATAAAATAAAAACAGATTGATTCTACGTTTCCCTCACAATCAATTAATATAAACTGATCAGACTGATTTCTGCTTTTCTGATCAGTAAATCTTTGCTTTGCCTTTGGAGTTTCTGAATATCTTAATTAATGATTTATTGATCAGCTTTTTATGTTTTTCTGCTTAATCGATCAAACCTGATCAGTGTCTGTAAGTTTGGCTTTGTGATCAATAAAAGTGATTATAACAATTATAACGTGTTTATTTCTGCTGGATCTGGACCCTAGTGGTCTGTAGAAATGAGGGAAAAAAGAGGAAAAAAGAAGAAAAAAAAGGGAAAAAAAGAAGAAAAAAGAAGGAAAAAAAAGAGGGAAAAAAGGGGAAGAAAGAGGGAAAAAATAAGAAAAAAAGAGGAAAAAAAGAGGAAGAAAGAGGGAAAAAAGAAGGAAAAAAGAAGGAAAAAAGAGGGAAAAAATAAGGAAAAAAGAGGAAAAAAAGAGGGGAAAAAGAAGGAAAAAAGAAGGAAAAAATGGGGGAAAAAAGAGGAAAAAAAAGGAAAAAAGAGGGAAAAAAGAAGAAAAAATAAGGAACAAAAGAAGGAATAAAAGAAGGAAAAAAGAGGAAAAAAAGAAGAAGAAAAAAAGGAAAAAAATAGGGAAAAATATATATATATATATATATATATATATTGCATAATTATAACTATCCCTCTCAACATATAATATTATAAATATCCACATAAATATCTAAACATATCTTAAGCAAGTATATTATTTTATTTGTTCCTCACATTCCTCGTTAACCCATTTCCTCTTTCCATAAACCTGGTTATAAATCATTTTAAACAGATTTATGTTATTTATGTTAATCTTTCCTGGGAATTAAAGGGAAGTTTAAACTAAACCAGGTCAGAAGTGACTCTAGTATGGATTTATTGATCCTAAAGAAGAGGTTTAAGTCTGACAAAAAAAAAATAAACCTGATTCAGGTTCATCTTTGGTGAGAAAAAACGGAACTTTACTCAAAAACATGCTAGCGGTGCTAGCGGTGCTAGCGGTTTAATCTCTGAGTCTAGTTAGGGGAAGAGTGTTGCCGTGGTGACAGTGTTGCCGTGGTAACATCGTTGGTGTGGTAACATCGTTATTGTGGTGACATCGTTGCTGTGGTAACATCGTTGTTGTGGTGACATCGTTGCTGTGGTGACATCGTTGTTGTGGTAACATCGTTGTTGTGGTGACATCGTTGCTATGGTAACATCGTTGTTGTGGTAACATCGTTGTCGTGGTGACATCGTTGCTATGGTAACATCGTTATTGTGGTAACATCGTTGTCGTGGTGACATCGTTGCTATGGTAACATCGTTATTGTGGTAACATCGTTGTCGTGGTGACATCGTTGCTATGGTAACATCGTTGTTGTGGTGACATCGTTGCTATGGTAACATCGTTATTGTGGTAACATCGTTGTCGTGGTGACATCGTTGCTATGGTAACATCGTTGTTGTGGTGACATCGTTGCTATGGTAACATTGTTGTTGTGGTAACATCGTTGTTGTGGTGACATCGTAGCTGCTAACGTTAGCTGCGGCTGTGCTCGGGACCGGGTGCTTTGCGTTTCTGTAGCTAAACTTGAGCTGAAAGATCCGGTGTTGGTTCGTCTGCTGAACCGTAACAAAACCAGGGAACAGAATCAAAGTTAATACAAGCTTTTATTATTTAAAGCACAATGTTTTCCAGCCGGAGGTTTTTCATTCTCTCAGACCACGAGGAGAGAAATGCACCAATCCAGTCGTATTTATACTGAAAAAGGAGGAGTTCTGTACGTTGTAGCAGCCGATGTTAAACCATGTTGAATCTTCTCTAAGGGAAAACTGCAGTGAAGAAACTTAAACATGTCACATTTTCAGCCGTATATTTCCTGTTTTCTATCTCTAATCCGACATGCCGACCCAGCAAAGATCGACGACCAAAACCCAGAGAGAAACTCAGCTAGCAGAGCTGCTAACAGAGGAAAACTCAGCTAGCAGAGCTGCTAACAGAGGAAAACTCAGCTAGCAGAGCTGCTACCAGAGATAAACTCAGCTAGCAGAGCTGCTAATAGATAAAAACTCACTTAGCAGAGCTGCTAACAAATAAAAACTCAGCTAGCAGAGCTGCTAACAGAGGAAAACTCAGCTAGCAGAGCTGCTAACAGAGGAAAACTCAGCTAGCAGAGCTGCTAACAGATAAAAACTCAGCTAGCAGAGCTGCTAACAGAGGAAAACTCAGCTAGCAGAGCTGCTAACAGAGGAAAACTCAGCTAGCAGAGCTGCTAACAGATAAAAACTCAGCTAGCAGAGCTGCTAATAGATAAAAACTCACTTAGCAGAGCTGCTAACAAATAAAAACTCAGCTAGCAGAGCTGCTAACAGAGGAAAACTCAGCTAGCAGAGCTGCTAACAGAGGAAAACTCAGCTAGCAGAGCTGCTAACAGATAAAAACTCAGCTAGCAGAGCTGCTAACAGAGGAAAACTCAGCTAGCAGAGCTGCTAACAGAGGAAAACTCAGCTAGCAGAGCTGCTAACAGATAAAAACTCAGCTAGCAGAGCTGCTAACAGATAAAAACTCAGCTAGCAGAGCTGCTAACAGAGGAAAACTCAGCTAGCAGAGCTGCTAACAGATAAAAACTCTGCTAGCAGAGCTGCTAACAGAGAGAAACTCAGCTAGCAGAGCTGCTAACAGATAAAAACTCAGTTAGCAGAGCTGCTAACAGATAAAAACTCAGCTAGCAGAGCTGCTAACAGAGAGAAACTCAGCTAGCAGAGCTGCTAACAGATAAAAAACTCAGCTAGCAGAGCTGCTAACAGAGAGAAACTCAGCTAGCAGAGCTGCTAACAGAGAGAAACTCAGCTAGCAGAGCTGCTAACAGAGAGAAACTCAGCTAGCAGAGCTGCTACCAGAGAAAAACTCAGCTAACAGAGCTGCTAACAGAGAAAAACTCAGCTAGCAGAGCTGCTACCAGAGAGAAACTCAGCTAGCAGAGCTGCTAACAAATAAAAACTCAGCTAGCAGAGCTGCTACCAGAGAAAAACTCAGCTAGCAGAGCTGCTACCAGAGAGAAACTCAGCTAGCAGAGATGCTAACAGATAAAAACTCAGCTAGCAGAGCTGCTAACACATAAAAACTCAGCTAGCAGAGCTGCTAACAGAGGAAAACTCAGCTAGCAGAGCTGCTACCAGAGAGAAACTCAGCTAGCAGAGCTGCTAACAGATAAAAACTCAGCTAGCAGAGCTGCTAACAGAGAAAAACTAATCACATCTCTTTATTCCTGCTCTAAAAACACCAAACGTGTTACTGGATAATCAAACATGCGTTTATAATCTGGTTTAATCAGGTTATTGTTTTTATACCTGTGTGTGCTTTAGTGTTAGCTAATGTGTTTGTTTGCTCTGGTTCTTCATTTATGTTTGTCTTTATTCAGAGTTATGTCATGGTTTTACTAATGGTTTGTACTCTGTATTTTAGTGTTTTAGTGTGTTCTTTTCCAATATTTATTATTTATACCATCAACCTGCAGATGTAAATTAGCCTGTTTGGCTAAATCTGGCAACTTTATATGATGGAAGTTAATTTTAATTAATGTGTGTTGTCCCTTTTAAAAAAATAAATAAATACATGAAATGAAATGAAATGAAATGAGGAGAAGCATCATCATCCGTTCCTCTGCACTTCCTCACCTAAAGAAGAAACTCATCAGTCTGCTTTAACATTTTTTTTATTTTTTTTTAACAATTTCTAACAATTTTTAACAATTTCATCAAATCCTAACAAGCTACTTCGTGGGAATAAAGACACAAATCTCTCTAACTTCATCAAATATTCCGTCGGGGCGTTTTAAAATATAAACTCAACCTTCACTGCACAAACAACTTTCACCTCTGAAGGAACAGCAATAATCACATCAGATAAGAGATAAAAAATCAAGATAAGAGATAAAAAATCAAGATAAGAGATAAAAAATCAAGATAAGAGATAAAAAATCAAGATAAGTGTCAGGGTTTGACACTTCCTCCCAGTTTGAGTTTCAGTTCTGTCCCGCCTGTGTCCCATCTGCCCTGATTGTGTCTGCACCTGTGTCTCATCTGCCCTGATTGTGTCTGCACCTGTGTCTCATCTGCCCTGATTGTGTCTGCACCTGTGTCTCATCTGCCCTGATTGTGTCTGCACCTGTGTCTCATCTGCCCTGATTGTCTGCACCTGTGTCTCATCTGCCCTGATTGTGTCTGCACCTGTCTCCCATCTGCCCTGATTGTGTCTGCACCTGTGTCTCATCTGCCCTGATTGTGTCTGCACCTGTGTCCCATCTGCCCTGATTGTCTGCACCTGTGTCTCATCTGCCCTGATTGTGTCTGCACCTGTGTCCCATCTGCCCTGATTGTGTCTGCACCTGTGTCTCATCTGCCCTGATTGTGTCTGCACCTGTGTCTCATCTGCCCTGATTGTGTCTGCACCTGTGTCTCATCTGCCCTGATTGTGTCTGCACCTGTGTCTCATCTGCCCTGATTGTGTCTGCACCTGTGTCTCATCTGCCCTGATTGTCGTCACCTGTGTCTCATCTGCCCTGATTGTCTGCACCTGTGTCCCATCTGCCCTGATTGTGTCTGCACCTGTGTCCCATCTGCCCTGATTGTGTCTGCACCTGTGTCTCATCTGCCCTGATTGTGTCTGCACCCGTGTCTCATCTGCCCTGATTGTGTCTGCACCTGTGTCCCATCTGCCCTGATTGTGTCTGCACCTGTGTCCCATCTGCCCTGATTGTGTCTGCACCTGTGTCTCATCTGCCCTGATTGTGTCTGCACCTGTGTCCCATCTGCCCTGATTGTGTCTGCACCTGTGTCTCATCTGCCCTGATTGTGTCTGCACCCGTGTCTCATCTGCCCTGATTGTGTCTGCACCTGTGTCTCATCTGCCCTGATTGTGTCTGCACCTGTGTCTCATCTGCCCTGATTGTGTCTGCACCTGTGTCCCATCTGCCCTGATTGTGTCTGCACCTGTGTCTCATCTGCCCTGATTGTGTCTGCACCTGTGTCTCATCTGCCCTGATTGTGTCTGCACCTTGGTTTTTGCAACTCCTGGCTCCTGCTCTCCTGCATTTGGGTCCTCAGCAAACCGAACCACAACAATAAGAGATAAAAGAGATAAAAAGTCAAGACAGAAAAGAGACTGACGTTGTTTTCACCACAACAGATTTCAAAATAAAAGCAACTGGCAAACAGAAACAGTAAAGTTTGAGATTCAAAAATAGATTAAGCGATTAAAAAACATAATGCGCTAAATATGCCTGCAATTAATTAATCCCAATTAACACGCTAATTTATATATATATATATATATATATATATATATATATATATATATATATATATATATATATAAATATATGTGTGCGTGTGTGTGTGGTGGGTTTTCTATTTTCTCTCTCTCTCTTTTTAGCACCATTGTCATATTTTTTTCTTTGAATCAAAAAAGAATACGACTATCTGTGTTTGACTGTGTTTAAATTGCATAATTTGTAATTTTTTTTATTTTTTATTATTACATTAAATGTGCTTTCTTAGGAATAAGGGACAGATAAAATAATCTTATTCTTCTTCCTGATCCTTTCATTCAAGGAAAGAGATTTGTTGTAATTATATTTTATATTGAACTGTTTAGTTTTTCTTTTAATGAATGAAATAAAGAATAAAGAAGCAGAATGAGTCCAGAAATAGAAAAGATAGAAAAGCTCTGGGTTTCCTGTGGAATTCTGGGAGTTTAGTTGTTTTGATGCGTTAGTTTTTATAGTTTTATATTTTTTAAGCTGCTTCCCTGTTGGTTTGATAAGAATCATAAATAACTCTGAGCTGCAAAGATAAAACCATAAAACCATTTCTCTGCACGTCATCTTTCCTTTAGTTCAATCAGTATCAGTATCAATCAATCTATTGATCAATCAATCAATCAATCAAAATGTTCAGGTCCATCGACAAGTTCAAGAAAATGTTTAAAGGAAATATTGTAAATAAATATAAAACACTATAATTATAAAGTATATTATCAAAAACATTCTAGAATGTGAAACGTCAATTTATATTTTGTCTTATTTATATTTTCTCTTCTTTTTGCATCGTTTGTTTTCATGGATTAATATTAAAGTTTCAGATTTAAGTCTGTGGAGATTCATTTATCCAGGTAGAAAGTTCTTCTAAAAAGGATTTTATTTTAAAAAGTATGTTTAATAAGTATGTTTTAAGTCCAGTGTTTTTAAAATAAAATCCTTTTTAAAAAGGAGGTTTCAGATTTAAGTTGATAAAAGATATAAAGAAGAAGCTTCGGCTTCAGCAAAATAAATGTTTATTTTACTTTTTTCATTTTTTGTTTTGTAAAAATGGCTTAACTTGTACAAGAATTAAGACCCAAATAAAGACTATTCTCTTCTATTCTATTCTATTCTATTCTATTCTATAACCGACCAATAAATGCACCAACATTTGCTAATAAGCAGCTTTCACTCCTACAGGAATATTGTGATAAAGTTCTTTATTTTCTGTAATGCAATTAAAAAAACTAAAATGTCATCCATTCTGGATTCTTTACAAATCAACTGAAATATTCAAGCCTTTTATTATTTTAATATTGATGATCATGGTTTACAGCTTAAGAAAACTCAAATATCCTATCTCAAAAAATTAGAATATTCTGGGAATCTTAATCTTAAACTGTAAACCATAATCAGCAATATTAAAATAATAAAAGGCTTAAATATTTCAGTTGATTTGTAATGAATCCAGAATGGATGACATTTTAGTTTTTTTAATTGCATTACAGAAAATAAAGAACTTTATCACAATATTGTAATTTTCTGAGACAGTCGTGTAAAGCTGCTTCTCTTTGCAGATGATTAACGAGTGCTAAGATGAATAAAACAGATAAAACCGTTAAAGATTCTTCTCTCCGTCTGAACCACGACCTTTGACTCGTCATTAAACGTTTTACGACTCAGATGAATATTTTCACAGACACTTCCTTAAAGCTGCTCAAACGCTCGGGTGTGATAAATAAGAGTTTATGAAGTTTAACTGCAGACTTTAGAGGAGTTTAAGCTGCAGAATGGACGGATGTTTGGGGCTCGTCTTCACGCTGGGTGAGTTAGCGCTTAGCGCTTAGCGCTTACGCTGCAAAAACTACTTATTTCAAGTGGAAATTTACTTGAAACAGGTGAAAATTGTCAAATAAGTTATTTTTCTGGTAATTACTCTTGTTTTAAGTGTAATGAGATTTTTTGACTAAAAATTTGACATTTTAACTAAAATAAGACAAATATTCCTGGTAAGATTGTGAGTTTTTGCAGTGTTCCTCCACTAGTACGGAGTTTCTTCAGGTTCTTGCAGAACTAGATGGAATAACTCTTAGTAAAAGTTCTCCTACATTAAGGTAGGAACCGTGTCCTGCAGAGTCCCAGTCCTGCAGGTTTTATAGTTATATTATATAGTTGAAGTACTAGTTTTTATTCATGTATTTACTCCAGAGAACCGTGTCCTGCAGAGTCCCCGTCCTGCAGGTTTTATAGTTATATTATATAGTTGAAGTACTAGTTTTTATTCATGTATTTACTCCAGAGAACCGTGTCCTGCAGAGTCCCAGTCCTGCAGGTTTTATAGTTATATTATATAGCAGAAGTACTAGTTTTTATTCATGTATTTACTCCAGAGAACCGTGTCCTGCAGGTTTTATAGTACTAATATATAGCAGAAGTACTAGTTTTTATTTATTTATTTAGTCCAGGTCCCTGTTAGTCGTCACTGTAGTGAAGACTTTTCTTCCTGGGATCCAACATTAACACATAAAACAATAAAATACAATCCCTACAATTAAATCATGACTAAATCTAAACTAAACTGATCTGAAATGTGATGGAATTCAACACTTAAATTGTAGAAACCTACAGAAGAGAATCAGAGCAGGAGGAAAATAAAAATAATGTTTTAGAGGAGGAAGATGTTTTTTCATGATGCTCTTCCAGAAAAACGTCGAAATGTCGAGAAAAAAGTCAAAATTTTGTGAATAAAGTTGAAATGTTGAGGAAAAAGGCGAAATTTTGACTTTATTCTTGAAATTGTATTTTAATCTGGACATTTCAGAATAAACCAACCAACTAAAACTGACTTTCTTGCTAAGTTCGGCTTTTCTTAATGTATTCATTAATCCAGCTTTATTGTTTATCCCGGTTAAAGGTGGTGGAAGTTTATTACTAGATATGTAGATTGGATTGTTGTTCCAGTTTCTGTAAATTATTGTGACACATATCTCTGTTTTAGAGGCTTGTAATGTAGGTCAACTTAATTTTATTGGGTCAGTCACATTCTGACTATCTGGTGATGTAGTTCAGACATTCCCCTCTCTAAAAATGTTGACTTTTTTCTCAAAATGTTGACTTTTTTGTCAAAATTTTGACTTTTTTCTCAAAATTTTGACTTTTTTCTTGACTTTTCTAAAAAAAATGACTTTTTTTCTCAAAATTTTTACTTTTTTCTCAAAATTTTGACTTTTTTCTCGACTTTTCTAAAAAAAATGACTTTTTTTCTAAAATTTTTTACCTTTTTCTCAAAATTTTGACTTTTTTCTCAAAATTTTGACTTTTTTCTCAAAATTTTGACTTCTCAAAATTTCGACTTTTTTCTCGACTTTTCTAAAAAAATTGACTTTTTTCTCAAAATTTTGACTTTTTTCTCAAAATTTTTACTTTTGGAATTCAACAGTTAAATTGTAGAAACCTACGGAAGAGAATCAGACCAGGCAGGAGGAAAATAAGAATAATATTTTGGAGGAGGAAGATGTTTTTTCATGATGCACTTCCAGAAAAAAGTCCAAATGTAGAGAAAAAAGTCAAAATTTTGTGAATAAAGTTGAAATGTTGAGGAAAAAGGCGAAATTTCGATTTTATTCTTGAAATTGTATTTTAATCTCGACATTTCAGAATAAACCAACTAACTAAAACTGACTTCCTTGCTAAATTCTGCTTTTCTTACTCTTATTCTTTTATTCATTAATCCAGCTTTATTGTTTATCCTGGTTAAAGCTGGTAGAAGTTTATTACTATATATGTAGATTCGATTGTAATATAGGTCAAATAAATTTTATTGGGTCAGTCACATTCTGACTATCTGGTGATGTAGTTCAGACATTCCCCTCTCCAAATATAATTACCATCAGAGTATATATATATATATATATATATACATACTTATAGGCTAATTATTCCACTAAACGTCCATTCAGAATAACTTAATTTACTGTTTCAGAGAGGAATGTGTCTAAAGAAATCTCATTTTCAAGAGAACTGGACCAGATATCTCCATAAAACCACTGGTTAGTATTCAATAGCATTCAAAACAACCAAGTAATAGTATATTTTATAGGGATTTATGTTTCTCTGATAAATGAGATAAAAGTGACAGAGTTCTATTTGTTCTTATTACCAAAAGGTCAAATTTCCGTCTAAACTAAAGGTGTGATTACAGAGTTATATTTCACTATTTTCTCAGGTAAATCATGTTCTGACTGTTTGATGATGTAGTTCAGACACCTGGTTCACGATTCAGCAAGTTTGATGTAGAAAAGAGTGAGAATTCTCAAGTTATGGGCTGTTTTTCTCACTTTTCCCCTGTTGGAACTGGGCCCGTTTGGCCCCTTTTCAGGGTTGGGAGTAGTTCTAAAGAAGAGCCAGAAAAACTAATTTCCCCCCAAAATCTAAAACCACAACATCCAATTCCACTAATAGGAGACCCTAAAGATGATAAAAATCATTGTTGTGGTTGATTCTAGGGATATCTTGAAATCAGGCCGACTTTTTTCCCAAAGATTTCGACTCTTTTCTCAAAATTTCGACTTTTTTCTCGACTTTTTTCTCAACATTTCGACTTTTTTCTCAGAATTTCTACTTTTTTCTCGACTTTTTTCTCAGAATTTTGACTTTTTTTTCTAAAAGTTTTGACTCTTTTCTTGACATTTCAACTTTTTTCTCGACATTTCATCTTTTTTCTCAAAATTTCAACTTTTTTCTAAAGATTTTGACTTTTTGAGATTTTGAGTTTTTGCAGTGTAAATTCCAGATAGCTAACTATTAGCATGTTAGCTCTGCCACACCAACATTTGAGAAATATGTGTTTTTCTCAACAGCTTCTCTGTTAGCCTCGTCGCCGGCAGCAGGACAAGCTACAACAACAAATCCTGCAACGACGACTGGAATTAGCTTTAGCTCTGCTGCTACTACGACAGGAATTAGCTTTACCACAACAAATCCTCCTGATGCTACTACGACTGGAATTAGCTTTAGCTCTGCTGCCGTTTCTACCAGTTCAAGTACACACAGTACCAGAACAAATACTCCTGATGCTACTACGACTGGAATTAGCTTTAGCTCAGCCGGGCCTGCAAGTACTTCTATCATAGAAACCACTGCAGAAACTCCAGAAATTACTGTAGAGACTCAAGGACCAGTATTTACAGAAGTAGTAAGTTCTGCATCTGCTTCTCCTGCAGATACTACCATCATTTCAGAGACTACTATTCCAACTAATTCTCCTGGAAATACTACCAGCGAGTCGGAGACTAGTACTCCAACTCCATCTCCTTTGAACACCACTATTCCAGCTACAAGTCCTTTATACAGCACTGAATCTCCAACTACTCCGACTCTTTTAACCACCGATCCTCTAACTCCTGAAACCGGCGATCCTACAACACAAGTTCCTGAAACCACCGTTCCTCCTACAACACAAGTTCCTGAAACCACCGTTCCTCCTACAACACAAGTTGTTGAAACTGCCGTTCCTCCTACAACACAAGTTGTTGAAACCACCGTTCCTCCTACAACACAAGTTCCTGAAACCGCCGTTCCTCCTACAACACAAGTTCCTGAAACCGCCGTTCCTCCTACAACACAAGTTCCTGAAACCACCGTTCCTCCTACAACACAAGTTGTTGAAACCGCCGTTCCTCCTACAACACAAGTTCCTGAAACCGCCGTTCCTCCTACAACACAAGTTCCTGAAACCGGCGTTCCTCCTACAACACAAGTTCCTGAAACCACCGTTCCTCCTACAACACAAGTTCCTGAAACCACCGGTCCTCCTACAACACAAGTTCCTGAAACCACCGGTCCTCCTACAACACAAGTTGTTGAAACCGCCGTTCCTCCTACAACACAAGTTCCTGAAACCGCCGTTCCTCCTACAACACAAGTTGTTGAAACCGCCGTTCCTCCTACAACACAAGTTGTTGAAACCGCCGTTCCTCCTACAACACAAGTTGTTGAAACCGCCGTTCCTCCTACAACACAAGTTGTTGAAACCGCCGTTCCTCCTACAACACAAGTTCCTGAAACCACTGTTCCTCCTACAACACAAGTTCCTGAAACCACCGTTCCTCCTACAACACAAGTTCCTGAAACCACCGTTCCTCCTACAACACAAGTTCCTGAAACCACCGATCCTCCTACAACACAAGTTCCTGAAACCACCGATCCTCCTACAACACAAGTTCCTGAAACCACCGTTCCTCCTACAACACAAGTTGTTGAAACCGCCGTTCCTCCTACAACACAAGTTGTTGAAACCGCCGTTCCTCCTACAACACAAGTTCCTGAAACCGCCGTTCCTCCTACAACACAAGTTCCTGAAACCACTGTTCCTCCTACAACACAAGTTCCTGAAACCGCCGTTCCTCCTACAACACAAGTTGTTGAAACCACCGTTCCTCCTACAACACAAGTTCCTGAAACCACCGGTCCTCCTACAACACAAGTTCCTGAAACCACCATTCCTCCTACAACACAAGTTCCTGAAACCGGCGTTCCTCCTACAACACAAGTGGTTGAATCCGGCGATCCTACAACTCCTTTAACCAATGATCCTACATCACCTTCTGAAACCGCCGCTACTACATCACTTCCTGATACCACCGGTACTACACTTCCTATAACCTCCGATCGTATATCACCTCCTGAAACCGCCGGTACTACACCTCCTTTAACCAACGATCCTACAACTCCTGAAACCACCGATCCTCCAACTACTGAAACCACCGATCCTCCAACTCCTGAAACCACCGATCCTCCAACTACTGAAACCACCGATCCTCCAACTCCTGCAACCACCGATCCTCCAACTTCTCTATCCACCGATTCTCCAACTCCTCTAACCACCGATCCTCCAACTACTGAAACCACCGATCCTCCAACTACTGAAACCACCGATCCTCCAACTCCTGCAACCACCGATCCTCCAACTTCTCTATCCACCGATTCTCCAACTCCTCTAACCACCGATTCTCCAACTACTGAAACCACTGATCCTCCAACTCCTCTAACCACCGATTCTCCAACTTCTCTATCCACCGATTCTCCAACTCCTCCAACCACCGATTCTCCAACTCCAACCACCGATTCTCCAATTCCAACCACCGATTCTCCAACTCCTCCAACCACCGATTCTCCAACTCCTCCAACCACTGATCCTCCAACCACTGATCCTCCAACCACTGATCCTCCAACTACTGATCCTCCAACCACTGATCCTCCAACCACAACTCCTCCAACCACTGATCCTCCAACCACTGATCCTCCAACCACTGATCCTCCAACCACAACTCCTCCAACCACTGATCCTCCAACCACTGATCCTCCAACCACTGATCCTCCAACCACTGATCCTCCAACCACTGATCCTCCAACCACTGATCCTCCAACCACAACTCCTCCGCCCACATCTCCTCCATGTATTAATGGAAAGCCAAACGCGAACAACATCTGCATCTGCGACGACTTCTGGACCGGAGAAACGTGTTCAATCGGTAAGAACAGCCGACGAATAACGACAATAATAAAAACAATAAAAGCAATTATGATAAAACCCAACACATTCAGCTCGCTAGTCAAGAGTCAATCCAGGAATCCAGGAATCCAGAAAGCTGCAGTTCCTCCACAGACCACTGTAGCATCTGGAATGTTCTGCAAACCGGCCACAAGGGGGCCGTCCCAATTTGTTTGCAGTGGTTTTTGGAAACCTTGTGTCCATAACGAACACCAAATGACGAGGTGTCAGCGTTGCAAAGACATAAATGCTAGCAGACCCCAATAGGGATAAGGAATAAGGATACAATTTTTACGATTCCACTTCCATTTTTGATTCTGCTTAACGATTCGGTTCTTAATCGTTTCCTTATCAATTCTCGTTTGGGGAAAAAGGAAAACAATGAGGCAAATTGTCCTAGTATGATAGGCATGTTTGTTCATTAATTAGTTACCTGCAGAAACGCATGGAGTCAGCTAACATGCTAACGTTGCTGCTGCTGCTGCTGGGTGGAGAATTACTGACGTTGGTCCGGAGTGGATCGAAAACTCAACATTCATTGATTGTTATTGCATATTGTGTGTGCAAATGTTTTAGCGTGTTAGTAGTATTTCCTCCCTTTGGTGAAGTATTGACTTGCCAAGTGTTGCAGGGTCTTGTTGTCGTCTTTTTTACTGAAATGTTGCCGGACTGTGGAGCGATTGATCACCTCATGTTTCCTATCGAGTGCTAGCTTACGCAGCGTGCGTGATGACGTCGTTCGTTCCCACGGGAATAGAGAAGGGAATCGTTTGCAAACAATTCCAAAGAATTGAAACTCTGTCCACACAGACAGCTGGAGACAGAACAACTTCCTGTTAGAGTGTGAACATTACAACGACATTAGATCTAAGTTATTTCCTAAAATTAAACAACACGTCCAGGATTTTGATTCCTTCCCAGATCAGGACAAAATCCTACATTTAATTGGAGAAAAAAGGAAAGTTCTTTAGAAGCCGCTAAATACATCAGCGCATGTTATAGATGGAGAGAAACACAACTCAACTCAGTCTCCTCATCCTTAGTCTCCCTGCCTATTAATGTACAATAGTTCTGTATATATATATATATATATATATATATATATATATATATATATATATATATATATTGTATGCATCTGTTAGGTATTTGGTGTTGGGTATTTGTTGTAGTTGTATTGGTGTTTCGTGTGTGGATTGTGTCGTGATTTATTGTATGCATATTTATGCTTTAGGCAACAATGGTTACCATTCATGCCAATAAAGCCAATTTAAATTGAATTAAATTGGAATTGAAACACTGGGAACCGGTTCTGAACGAGAACCGGTTCTGGATTCCCATCCTAGACCCCGATGCCCCAATACTTCTGGAAGTGTTTTTATTGTTAGCGAGCTAACGTCTAGCGGTCATTGGAGGAAGTGCAGGTTTTGGGACATCGGTGAGGTGGATGTTTCTCTATGTCTGTACAGGAACTTCTCTAAAGTTCTGCTGATCTCTTCCTTTAATAAACCTGTCCTCGTAGAAAACGCCTGCAATGAAACAACCATCGGGTCCTTCAGATTCCCTCGCACGCCCGTCGGCTGGTTCGCCTACTCCACGCAAACGTGTGAAGAAGGAACGTCTAACGGTAAGAAGTTCGGAGGAACCTGACAGTGTCTCAAGGGTTTAACTCCTAACCTTAACTCCTAACTCTAACTCCTGTCTTGTCCTTTCAGCTCGGAAACCACGCGCTTCGGCCAGATGTTCCTTAAGAAATGGGCGGCCGAGTTTCGGTTCTCCGCAGGTTCTTCAGTGCGACCAGACTCTTCAAGACATACAAAACAACGTAAGAATTAATGTTGGTTCATTCCAGTAAAGAATGCTGGCAAATACCGTATTATAAGAATATAAGACGACCTGATTATAAGACGACCCCCTCTTTTGTTTGAAAAAAGACTTTTTTAACACCAAATTAAATTTTTATACACAAAATTATGACAGTACATGTGAAACAAATGATTATAACAATATACTCGAGAGAAAAAGAATGTTATTTTGCCTCATTCAAATCATCGTCCCAGGTCATTAGAGACAAGTGGAAGAGAAAGTCGAGCTGAGAAAACGTCAACATAAAGACCTGAAATTCGGATCATTAGCCTGTGATAATTGTCGGAAACGCAGGATAGAAAAAGGAGGCTTGGTTGTTTTGCTTGTGCGCATCAGGCTACAACAAAGAAAAACTAGTAAAACAAAAGCTAAATCAGCTGATCCACTGACTTTAACCTGTCAAACTCTACACTCCCACTTTCATACTATGTTTAATTTATTTACCAGGAAACAGTAGCTGAATTTTAAAGATAAACCAAGTGTTCTATGTTTCCATCTAGTGGTTGTTGGAGGAACTGCAGCTCAGAAATGCTGAAAACCTGGTTAAAATGCAGAGACGCTGCTTTTCCTGACGGTCGAAGGTTCAAAACGGACTTAAACTGCCAAAGATCCAGTTTTCAGAACGACTAGCCGTCATTTCAGGAGTTACGCCGTTGATCGAGGAGTAAATGCAGGTTTTGGAGGAGCAGTCGAACCCGGAGCTCCCAGATACCGTATGGGCCCGATTATAAGACGACCTGATTATAAGACGATCCTCTTTTTCAAGACTCAACTTTGAAAAAAGACTTTTTGATCACCAAATTCAATGTTTATACAGAAAATAATGACAGTACATCTGAAACAAATGATCATAACAATATATTATATATTTTCTCGACATTGCGACTTTTTTCTTGACATTGTAACTTTTTTCTCAAAGTGCATAATGAAAAGAAAAATCTTCCTCCTCTAAATGATTTGTATTTTCCTCCTGCCTGGCGCTAACACTCTGCTAACGCTAACACTATGCTCTTGTGTCTCAGCTCACCAGTGCAGCAGATCTGGACTTGTTAGCGTCCAGCGCTCAGATTCTAACGTCCCAACCGGATAAACTGAAGGAAGAAGACATAGAAACGGCCGCCCAGATCGCCAACACCCTGCTGCTGTCGCCCAACGCAACAGAGGTAAAACCAGAGCCGCTAACGCAGGGGTCTCCAACCGGGGGTTAGGGTTAGGGTTAGGGTTAGAGCTAGGGTTAGGGTTAGGGCTAGGGGGGCCGCGGAGGTAAAACCAGAGCCGCTAACGCAGTGGTCTCCAACCGGGGGTTAGGGTTAGGGCTAGGGAGGCCGCGGCGGTAAAACCAGAGCTGCTAACGCAGTGGTCTCCCACCGGGAGTTAGGGTTAGGGTTAGGGCTAGGGGGGTTAGGGTTAGGGCTAGGGGGGCCGCGGAGGTAAAACCAGAGCCGCTAACGGGTTAAAGGCTCCAGGTTTAACAGGTTTTTGGGTCTAAGTTTTCCTGTCTGACCTGGTGGTTGTTTGACATTTCGACTATTTTCTCTAATTTCGACTGTTTGTTTCAGACCGTCAGGGTGGCAGCCGTCGCCACCATCAGCCAGCTGCTGGAGACTAAACCGCCTGAGGAACCGCAGGAAAGCAGCACCACTCAGCAGTAAGAACAAACCCTAACCCTCACCCAACAGCACTTTAAACACTAACTTTAAACTCTAACCCTAACCGGAGGACAACAGAACCACTCAGCGGTAAGAACAAACTCTAACCCTAACCCAGTGGTAAACACTAACTCTAACCTCTAACCCTATGACCGAATACGTGAAGAACTGGCCGATGATTCAACCTAACATTGTATTTGAAGCCTCTCAGAGAAAATCACGTGGAAACATCTTGTACATTCACCTTAATAATAATAATAATGGTCCAACAAGCTCAACCCATCAGCCTCCACCACCGGGCTTCTGCAGAAACCCTGCAACTGTATCGCTCCGGGTGTTAGGTTCCTAATATCTTAGGAAAGACACAGAGACTGTAGAATGATTTTAAGGCCTTCTGCGCCGGAGGGAAGCAAAGTCGGAGCCCTGCAGAGCAACATGGCTCTCTGTGGCTCTCGACGAAATGCTTGCTGGCTCCTTCTTTGCATCACGCTTTTATTTGAAAATGGTGACAGGAATGACAATATTTGGTAGACAATGGACAATTGGAAGAAAACAGGAAACAGACATCGAGGTCTAAAATGCCACATATGTGACCTGTAAAACTTAAGCTTTAAAAACCATGGGTCACTGGGGTCAAATGCCTTCCGGAACTAAAACAGAAACTCTGAACAGATGCGTCCAAAGACACAATGGGTCAGCTGTTCCCAGGACAGCCCACCCCCCCCAAGTATCTCCCAGGAAGTGGCTGCCCTGTCATCTGTTAGAGCATGTGATGGGGGTCTTGAAACAGATGCATCTAAAGACACTGGGCCATTGACAAACGGGAAGTCACCAGGCCAACCTTCATGGGGTCTTGAGTCATCAGATGGTCCGACTAACCCTTAGCTAACCTTTAAAGACAATGAGACCCTTAGCTAACCTTTAAAGACAATGAGACCCTTAGCTAACCTTTAAAGACAATGAGGCAGCTGTCAGTCGACCCCCCTGACAAAACTCAGGAAGTGGCCTGTGATCTGCATGTGATAGTTTATAAGGACAAACTTGTTCAGAAGTTTAATTAACTTCACATTTCCCTCCTGTTTGTTCTTATGAAACTTCCCAGTAACCAAAATAAAACACTTCCAGTGTCATCGTAAACGTACAGGTAATGAACACAGAACAGTACAAGGACAGTAATAGTCGGAATCAGTCATCTTCAGGCCGTGGCTGGTGAGTAGGCGTCAGGTGAGTTCTTCAACGGACAAGGGTTTTGATACCGTCCGACTTCCCGCCTACTCAGGGCCTGGAACATTTCCCCGCTAGCTTTCACTGTAACTGGTGAACGCAGTAGATCGTTCAGCAGCCTTTTACTGCTGCCGGTGCTGCCGGTGTCCTGACCTGGACAGCAAAAAGACCCGTCCTGACGGAGTGATGACATTTCACCACTCGACTCAGGATCTGGTCACCCATTTCAGCAGTTCCTGCTTAGGAGAGGGAGAGGAAGAAACAGCAGCTCACAAGAACTTTGACGATTCTCATGTACAGTCTGACTAATGGCCGGCATTCAGGCCATGGTTTTCCTGAGCCTTAACTTAACAGGCCATTAGTTCACTCCAAGAAAAAAAACTTCAAAACTTCGCGACACTGACCTCTTTTAGGCCCCATATTGCCTTACATGTTGTATCTGCAACATGTCGGACAGCTCCTACAAAAAATTGTTAAAGGGTATTTAGTATTTCTTGACCTCTTCGCAGCATTATTTTGCATGCCAACTAGTTGAGCTGGATGTCAACAGAGGATAGAGGGTTCATTGTCATCATCTTCTTCTTGACCTTTCCCTGAAAGGATCAGGGCTGAAGAGTCCTGACTCCTCCCCAGATAAGTAAGTGGTTCTCCCACTTCTTGACCTCTGCATCCTGGCAAGTCGGCAGGTCTGACTTAATGATCCTCTAGGGTCGGATATCTTTATGTCCCCCAGAGATCCCCCCCCGCCATCACCTTAGATTAGATGGGGGCAAAAACCCTGTTAAATTCTGTCTCCAATCTGAGTCAAGGACCACAGAACTCTTTTATTTCAAAATGTCCTTATTTCAACCCAAGTGGTTTATGGTTTCATGAAAGTAACAACACACAAAACTGTCCGTGCAGCAACTTTCCTGCAACTAACCCTAACCCTAACCTGCAGGTTTCTTCATGTCCTGGATTTTCCAGACCTGCCGGGTACAGTCTGGTTCATGGAGTCCAGCTCCTGATTCCAGGCTGACGTTGACCCTTGACCTCTGTTTTCCAGCCTGACCTTGACCCTTGACCTCTGTTTTCCAGGTTGACCGTGACCTTGGACAAGCTCGCCTTGAACCTCAGCCTCAACAGCAACGAGTCTCAGTCTCAGGTGGTTCAGCAGAACCTGGCGGTCCAGTCGGCCCAGATCCGGACCGGGGACTCCCGGGGAGTCCAGTTCACCTCCTTCTCAGGTCAGTTCATCTCCTTCACCTCCTTCTTCACCTCCTTCACCTCCTTCTCAGGTCAGTTCACCTCCTTCTCAGGTCAGTTCACCTCCTTCTCAGGTCAGTTCACCTCCTTCTCAGGTCAGTTCACCTCCTTCTCAGGTCAGTTCACCTCCTTCACCTCCTTCTCAGGTCAGTAACACTCCATCGGTTTATCCCCACAAAGATGGAGAAAGAGTGCTTTGTTGTGAATCCTGGCGCAGAAAAAATTCAGATGTTCAAAACTTGCTGTTTTTAATAATTTCTTTAATATGTAGGTACCAGAAACCGAGAGTTTCCATTCAATGGAGAATGACGGTGTTGACGGTGGTGCTAAAACCGATCCTGAATATTCCACCGTAGATGTTTTCAGGCTGAGTCTACAACCATAAACTTCAGTTCTGGACCAGATCAAATCATGTATTGCTGAGTTACAGCCAATTGATGTTTCATGGCGAACCTAAAAAATGACCTCAAACTTTACCGGATCACTACGGTCACGCCCTCTGGTAAAAACTTAAAAGCTTCGCAATTTAGCGTCAACCATGTGTCTAGATTGTACAAACCAAGTTGTGAGCCAATCTGATAAAATCTCTAGGAGGAGTTCGTTAAAATACGAGGCCTAGAAATGATCAGAATTCATGAAAAATGACTTTTTCTGTTCAAAATGCTGGACTTCCTGTGTAACTTAGAGCATGGGTCCAAAATACTTTTTTGTAGAGCTTTGTCAGATATAATAGACACAACAAGGTCATTGCTGTAAGTCAAACCATATTATGGGGCTCGACGAAAAACATAACATAGGTGGCGCTATAGAGCCCATTCTTGTCGACTCATGCTCGTCGCCCATAAAATACCTAATTTTATGCGTGTGCAAAATTTGGTGAGATTTCGAGCATGTTAAGGCCTCCAAAAAGGCAATTCATTTCGCGTAATAATAATAATTAAAGCTGCAAGCAGCGATGAACGGGCCCTCGCGCGTGCAATTTGCACCAATTATGGTCAAGGGATTCAAAACCATGTCCGATGACTCCACCCACGACTCTATGTCAAACCATTCAAAAGTTATAGCATTTACTGATGGTTATTTGCTGTGTGTGTGTGTGTGTGTGTGTGTGTGTGTGTGTGTGTGTGTGTGTGTGTAAGGGGGGTATTTAATATATATATATATATATATATATATATATATATACCATGAACCGGTTCCCAGCAGGGCTGGGGGTCATCTAAGGTCAAAAGGTCAGGGGTCAGATTTCTCCATTTTCCAGGTTAAAGTATATGAAGGCTTTATTGACTGAGTCGTGTGACCAGTTCTGGCTGAATGAGTCAGCAGCTGAGCTCTGGTTGCCCCGGCAACAAGAACCTCCACTTCAGAACCTTCCGGTTTGGCTGTGAGAAAAACCCAGATTTTGGCTTCTGACAAGGTCTCAAATAACTCCGATTTGTGAGAAAACCGTAGCTCCTAGCAGAAAAACAAAGACATCGTGAGAGACACAGAAGCCGGCAGATTCTCTATGCTTTATTCAGATATTCCTTAAAATGTGTAAGTAAGGTCAGTGCAACGACAGAGTGAGATTTTTTTTTAAAAAACTTTTAATTGCATTGCAGTCAATGGGGACTGAGTCAGGTATTGGCCCCGCTCTATCCCCCTATTTTTTGGCCGTTTTTTTGGGGAATAACTTTGGGAAAAATGGGAATTTCAACACCAAAAGTCATAGCACACTATTCCCGATGTAGCCACACGTTTTGATATATGATTTGTGGGTCCTCCAAAATCTGTACGAGGAGTAGCGAACCGAAATCTGTCCGGAAAATGAATAATAATAAACACGCAGGATAACAACAGTTATCCTGCACTCCTCCTCCATTGCTATGGCATAGCTGTGGAGGAGGAGCCTCTTGGTGCAGCCGTGGCACTAATTAAAGCTTCAAGCAGCGTTGATCGTGCCCTCGCACTCATGCACTATTTTAGGTTGTAGAAGTTGGAAACTGGAGAATTAACGTGACTACAGTTTCATTTTGAAGCAGTTTGATACACCTTTGTCCAATCAGAGGTGGAAAAATCTCTATCTTCCTCTAAAGTTGTTCATTTCTCTGTCAAGCATGAGTTTTGTGGGTTTATTCTTGGAGCTTCTACTGAAACCTCTGTTGTTTTCAGGAAGTACCGGGAACTTCGTGGCCGACCGGATCCAGCTGAACACGAGCGCCGACGGGATCAACGTCCAGCCCGGGTTCGTTCCTGAAGCGCTGGTTTACATTCGATTCCCAGGTGAGATTCCCCAAGATGAACAAACTAACTACTAAAATTAACTACTAAAACTACTAACTACAAACTAACTACTAAAACTAACTACTAAAACTACTAACTACAAACTAACTACTAAAACTAACTACTAAAACTACTAACTACAAACTAACTAACTAAACTAACCCTATTCCTCAAGATGAACATGGTCCGGTTATGAAACCGTTTAACCCAGGGATCGGCAACCCGCGGCTCTAGAGCCGCATCTTTAGCGCCGCCCTAGTGGCTCCTGGAGCTTTTTCAAAAATGTTTGACTTTTTTTTCATCTTTTTTTCTTTTTTTTTCCTTTTTTTCTTTTTTTTCCTTTTTTCTCTTTTTTCCTTTTTTTTCTTTATTTCCTTTTTCTTTTTTTTTCCTTTTTTTTCCACTTTTTTCACTTTTTTTCTTCCTTTTTCTTTTCCTTTTTAATCTCCATATTTCGAAATTTCGACTTTTTTCTCGACATTTTGACTTTTTACTCGAAGTGCATAAAAAAAAACAGAGGTGTGTTTCTCTGTTTGTTAGCAGAACCAGCTAACGGCGTCTCTCTGTTTCTACCAGAACCAGCTAACAGCGTCTCTCTGTTTCTACCAGAACCAGCTAACGGCGTCTCTGTTTCTACCAGAACCAGCTAACGGCGTCTCTCTGTTAGCAGAACCAGCTAACGGCGTCTCTCTGTTTGCAGAACCAGCTAACGGTGTCTCTCTGTTTGTTAGCAGAACCAGCTAACGGCGTCTCTCTGTTAGCAGAACCAGCTAACGGTGTCCCTCTGTTTGCAGAACCAGCTAACGGCATCTCTCTGTTTGTTAGCAGAACCAGCTAACGGCGTCTCTCTGTTTGTTAGCAGAACCAGCTAACAGTGTCTCTCTGTTTGTTAGCAGAACCAGCTAACGGCGTCTCTCTGTTTGTTAGCAGAACCAGCTAACGGTGTCTCTC
Organism: Cololabis saira; assembly: GCF_033807715.1. Classification (NCBI taxonomy): domain Eukaryota; kingdom Metazoa; phylum Chordata; class Actinopteri; order Beloniformes; family Belonidae; genus Cololabis; species Cololabis saira. The sequence goes on along the minus strand of NC_084610.1, from coordinate 24,852,071 downwards.
TGTTTCTACCAGAACCAGCTAACGGTGTCTCTCTGTTTCTACCAGAACCAGCTAACGGCGTCTCTCTGTTAGCAGAACCAGCTAACGGTGTCTCTCTGTCTCTACCAGAACCAGCTAACGGCGTCTCTCTGTCTCTACCAGAACCAGCTAACGGCGTCTCTCTGTTTCTACAAGAACCAGCTAACGGCGTCTCTCTGTTAGCAGAACCAGCTAACCTCTCTCTGTCTCTACCAGAACCAGCTAACGGCGTCTCTCTGTTAGCAGAACCAGCTAACCTCTCTCTGTCTCTACCAGAACCAGCTAACGGCGTCTCTCTGTTAGCAGAACCAGCTAACGGTGTCTCTCTGTCTCTACCAGAACCAGCTAACGGCGTCTCTCTGTTTGTTAGCAGAACCAGCTAACGGCGTCTCTCTGTTTCTACCAGAACCAGCTAGCCGTCTGAATCCCACCAACGTGTCTCTGGGCTTCGTTCTGTATAAAAGCGACCGGTTCTTCCGGTCCCAGCTCTACAGCAGAACCAGTCAGGAGAACCGGGCCTCCATCAGGGTTCTGTCGGCCAGCGTCGTGGGTCAGGAACGGACCGTGGTTCCTCAACACGTGGAGCTGGAGTTCCGACCAGACGTAAGGAAACACTAACAGCTTCTATGTTAAAATAAAAACACACGGTTCCTAGAGGAGGTTCTGGTTCCCCCTAGAGGATGCACGCAAAAACGCACGAAAAAAGGCACGAAACAACGCAAGAAAAAACAGAAAAACGCACAAACGCACGAAAAAATACACACACACACACACACATAGCCACACTTACATATACACATAGCCACATAGATATATATACACACACACACACACACACACACACACACACACACACACACACACACACACACACACACATATATAACCACACAGACATGTACATACACACGCACGTATACATATACACACACACACACACACACACATAGCCACACGGACACAAACACACACACACAGACATACACACTGGCTTGTTCACCTGCATGCTTGCTCTGTAGTTTTTGGAGTTAGCTAGCAGTAGCCTAGCCTAGCCTAGCCTAGCTTAGCTCAGACCGTGTTCGGATCTGGAGATTTGGGTCGATTGCTGCTCGTGTTTTGGTCGGCTCCGTGTCGGTTTTGTGTTTCGTTTGTGGTTTTTGTTGCAGATTTCCAGTGCTCGACGTGAGGCCTCCGTGTGTTCCTGCTTCCTGGATTGGCAGTGGATGTCGTCACATATTAAATATAGTAACAATGCACATATATATGCCTTAGGTTTTTACCTGCATGGTATCAACCAGTAATATGTGCAGACAAGGTAAAAAAAAAAGAAAAAAAAAAGGAAGATTGGAGGAACCAACCGCTTTTAAGAGGACTTGTGGTCATTTTTACTTCATTTTTTCGTATGACTTTGTGTAATCGTCCAAATGTCCGGATCTGTTGTTTCAGCTGAACGATGCGTTTCTGCACGACTTCGCCTGCGTTTTCTGGGACTACGGTCTGCAGGACTGGAGCACGGCCGGCTGCTCCAAGGGAAACGCCTCCGACGGCGTCCTGCGCTGCTTCTGCAACCACACCACCAACTTCGCCGCTCTCTGGGTGAACGCCGCCGCTGAAACCGGCTGAAACCGGCTCTCAGTCGATGAAAGAGCTCATGATGGTTGTTTTGTTTGTGATTCAGTCTTTCAGGACCAAATACAACTACGCAGTAGCCCTGGACATTTTCTCCAAGGTGGGATTGTCCTTCTCCATCGCAGGGTTGGTGGTTTCCATCATTCACCACGTCAGAGAAAAGTAAGATCCTGAACAACCGATTCCTCCGAGGTTTCTGACAAAACTAGAGAACTAGAGAAAACAGCCTAGTCATGAAACAGGAGTTGACCCTGCAACTAGAGGAAACAGCCTAGTCATAAAACAGGAGTTGACTAGAGGAAACAGCCTAGTCATAAAACAGGAGTTGACCCTGCAACTAGAGGAAACAGCCTAGTCATAAAACAGGAGTTGACCCTGCAACTAGAGGAAACAGCCTAGTCATAAAACATGAGTTGACTAGAGGAAACAGCCTAGTCATAAAACAGGAGTTGACCCTGCAACTAGAGGAAACAGCCTAGTCATAAAACAGGAGTTGACCCTGCAACTAGAGGAAACAGCCTAGTCATAAAACAGGAGTTGACCCTGCAACTAGAGGAAACAGCCTAGTCATAAAACAGGAGTTGACCCTGCAACTAGAGGAAACAGCCTAGTCATAAAACAGGAGTTGACCCTGCAACTAGAGGAAACAGCCTAGTCATAAAACAGGAGTTGACCCTGTAACTAGAGGAAACAACCTAGTCATAAAACAGGAGTCGACCCTGCAACTAGAGGAAACAGCCTAGTCATAAAACAGGAGTTGACCCTGCAACTAGAGGAAACAGCCTAGTCATAAAACAGGAGTTGACCCTGCAACTAGAGGAAACAGCCTAGTCATAAAACAGGAGTTGGAACTAGAGGAAAGAGCCTAGTCATAAAACAGGAGTTGACCCTGCAACTAGAGGAAACAGCCTAGTCATAAAACAGGAGTTGACCCTGAAACTAGAGGAAACAGCCTAGTCATAAAACAGGAGTTGACCCTGCAACTAGAGGAAACAGCCTAGTCATAAAACAGGAGTTGACCCTGCACCTAGAGGAAACAGCCTAGTCATAAAACAGGAGTTGACCCTGCAACTAGAGGAAACAGCCTAGTCATAAAACAGGAGTTGCAACTAGAGGAAACAGCCTAGTCATAAAACAGGAGTTGACCCTGCAACTACAGAAAACAGCCTAGTCATAAAACAGGAGTTGACCCTGCAACTAGAGGAAACAGCCTAGTCATAAAACAGGAGTTGACCCTGCAACTAGAGAAAACAGCCTAGTCATAAAACAGGAGTTGACCCTGCAACTAGAGGAAACAGTCTAGTCATGAAACAGGAGTTGACTAGAGAAAACAGCCTAGTCATAAAACAGGAGTTGACCCTGCAACTAAAGAAAACAGCCTAGTCATAAAACAGGAGTTGACCCTGCAACTACAGGAACCAGCCTAGTCATAAAACAGGAGTTGACCCTGCAACTAGAGGAAACAGCCTAGTCATAAAACAGGAGTTGATCCTGCAACTAGAGGAAACAGCCTAGTCATAAAACAGGAGTTGCAACTAGAGGAAACAGCCTAGTCATAAAACAGGAGTTGACCCTGCAACTAGAGAAAACAGCCTAGTCATAAAACAGGAGTTGACCCTATGACTAGAGGAAACAGCCTAGTCATAAAACAGGAGTTGACCCTGCAACTAGAGGAAACAGCCTAGTCATAAAACAGGAGTTGACCCTGTAACTAGAGGAAACAGCCTAGTCATAAAACAGGAGTTGACCCTGCAACTAGAGGAAACAGCCTAGTCATAAAACAGGAGTTGACCCTGTAACTAGAGGAAACAGCCTAGTCATAAAACAGGAGTTGACCCTGTAACTAGAGGAAACAGCCTAGTCATGAAACAGGAGTTGACCCTGCAACTAGAGGAAACAGCCTAGTCATAAAACAGGAGTTGACCCTGCAACTAGAGGAAACAGCCTAGTCAAAAAACAGGAGTTGACCCTGCAACTAGAGGAAACAGCCTAGTCATAAAACAGGAGTTGACCCTGCAACTAGAGGAAACAGCCTAGTCATAAAACAGGAGTTGACCCTGCAACTAGAGGAAACAGCCTAGTCATAAAACAGGAGTTGAACCTGTAACTAGAGGAAACAGCCTAGTCATAAAACAGGAGTTGACCCTGCAACTAGAGAAAACAGCCTAGTCATAAAACAGGAGTTGACCCCGCAACTAGAGGAAACAGCCTAGTCATAAAACAGGAGTTGATCCTGCAACTAGAGGAAACAGCCTAGTCATAAAACAGGAGTTGACTAGAGGAAACAGCCTAGTCATAAAACAGGAGTTGAACCTGTAACTAGAGAAAACAGCCTAGTCATAAAACAGGAGTTGACTAGAGGAAACAGCCTAGTCATAAAACAGGAGTTGACCCGAACCGTTGTGTGCAGCTTCCTGATTGGCCGTCAGCGCCAGACCAACATCAACGCGCCGCTAGCGCTGCTCTGCATCTACGTTAGCCTGCTAGCCTTCATCGTCATCTTCCTGGCCGGGGCCCGGAACCACCAGGACCCGGTCCGGACCGTTCCCACCGAGAACCGGATCCCGGCCCTGGACCACCACGTGGACCCGGACGGCGGCGCCTGCACGGCGGTGGCGGCGCTGCTGCACTTCTTCCTGCTAGCCACCTTCGCCTGGAACGCTACGTACGCTACGCAGCTGGTGCTGCTGGTCCGGTCCATGCGCCGCAGCCTGCCGCCCTATTGGACCTCGCTGAGCCTGGTAGTGGGCTGGGGTATGACATCACCGTGACATCACCGTGACATCACCGTGACATCATCAGGGAGGGAGTGGGCTGGGGTATGACATCACTATGACATCACTACGACATCATCAGGGAGTGGGCTGGGGTATGACATCACCGTGACATCACCGTGACATCACCGTGACATCACCATGATAATAATAATACATTTTATTTGTAGAGCACTTTTCATGAAATAATCTCAATGCGAACATAAACAAAGGAAATAAAATCAAGATACATAAAAGACCAGAAGTAAAAAAGCAAAAAAATAAAAAGTGCTCGGACAGACTGTTTTAAAAGAAACTTAAAAACATTACTTTTTAAGAAAGCCTATCCCTGATGTCCTGGTCTTTTAGAATGTCCTTGTGTTTTTTTTTTTTCTAATTTAGCTTTTTTATTTTATTTTATTTTTTATTTCTATTTTATTTTCATTTTCTATTTTTCTTTTTTTCTAATCTTTATTGTAAGCGCTTTGAGACTTGTTCTTTAGGTGAAAATGCGCTCTATAAATATAATTTATTATTATTATTATTATTATTATTAAAAACATCTATAAAAGACCAGGGAAAGCCTTCCTGAACAAAAAAGTTTTAAGCCCCTTTTTAAAAGTGTCCAAAAATGTGACCATGACATCACTATGACATCATCAGGGAGGGGGCTGGGGTATGACATCACTACGACATCAGGGTGACTTTTGACTTTTTTCTCGAAATTTCTTTTTTTTTTCTTGACATTTCAACTTTTTTTCTCAAAATTGTATTTCAACATTAATCTCCACATTTCGACTTTTTTCTCAAAGTTCACAATAAAAAAAAGATCTTCTCCCTTCTCACATATTTTTTCTCCTGTCTGGCCCTGATATTGTTCCGTAAAAGTTAATTTTCCAACTTAACTTGAGCCGGTTTTCCAGCTTCAGGCTAATGCTAACGGCTAGTTTCCCTCCGGTTCCAGGTCTCCCGGCCGTCGTCGTGGCGACCACGCTAGCGGTGACCTACCGGGTGGAGAATCCTCTGGATTACCGGCAGGAGGAGTTGTGGGTTCCAGTCCGCCGGCAGCTCAGTCATACGTTGGTGTCGTGTTTCTGTCTCTGATTTATCTTTCTGGTTCTGAAGCTGCTGGCTCGCCGGTCTGGACCAGAACCAGAACTTCTCCTTCCAGAAGCCTCTGTTCTGGTCCTTCCTGGTCCCGGTGGGCCTGGTTCTGGTCTACAACACGGTCCTGCTGGTCCTGACGCTGAGAAGAACCTGCAGGAACGACCCGAGGCTGGCCAGGTGAGGGAGGGGAGGAAAACAGACACAAACACAGACACAAACACAGACACAAACACAGACACAAACCACCGGAAAACAGACACAAACACAGACACAAACCACCGGAAAACAGACACAAACACAGACACAAACCTGCAGGAACGACCCGAGGCTGGCCAGGTGAGGGAGGGAAGGAAAACAGACACAAACACAGAAAACACAGACACAAACCTGCAGGAACGACCCGAGGCTGGCCAGGTGAGGGAGGGGAGGAACACAGACACAAACACAGACACAAACACAGAAAACACAGACACAAACACAGACACAAACCTGCAGGAATGACCCGAGGCTGGCCAGGTGAGGGAGGGGAGGAACACAGACACAAACACAGACACAAACCTCTAAAAACACAGACACAAACCACCGGAAACACAGACAAAAACACAGACACAAACACAGACACAAACACAGACACAAACCTGCAGGAATGACCCGAGGCTGGCCAGGTGAGGGAGGGAAGGAAAACAGACACAAACACAGACACAAACCACCGGAAACACAGACACAAACACAGACACAAACCTGCAGGAACGACCCGAGGCTGGCCAGGTGAGGGAGGGAGGAAAACACACACAAACCACCGGAAAGACAAACCACCGGAAACACAGACACAAACCACAACGACTGTTTTTCTCAACATTTCAACTTTTCTCCGTCTGCAGCTCCAGCACGTCGTCCCCGTCCAAGAACGTCCTGCTCAGTCTGTCTCTGGGGGTTCTGCTGGGTCTGTCCTGGTCTCTGGGTTACCTGGTCCTGGTTTCTACTGGAGACGCTCACCACATCTTCAGCATCCTGTTCTGCATCTGCACCACCACTCAGGTGAGACTAATAATAATAATAATAATTAAAGCTGCACCACTCAGGTGAGACTAATAATAATAATAATAATTAAAGCTGCACCACTCAGGTGAGACTAATAATAATAATAATAATAATTAAAGCTGCAGCAGCGATGAACGGATGAACGGGCCCTCGCGCGTGCAATTTTCACCAATAAACGTCAAGGACTCAAAACTAAGTAATTCGGGAAAGGGATGGAAACCTTTTTGCACAAAGTTCCTGATCTAAAAAAAACGGAAGTGATGCGTCCGGTAAACCAAATTTATCCAGCAGTTGTCCAGGCTATCTGGATTTTATTATTTCTATTTCCTTGTAATTATCAAACTGTAGCACTTTGAGATTTTCAGCAATGTAAAGTGCATTATAGATAAAATGTATTATTAGGGCCCTAGCACTGACAGTGCTAGGGCCCTAATGTATCCGTAGGAATTGTTCTCGTTCTCGTTGTTTTTATTTTTCCACTGAAAGGAGGGTCTTTTTCCCCCTAAACGTGCCCCAAAAGTCACCAAATTTTGAACCAATCCAGTCCTGGTGATAAATTTGATATTTCATGGTTTGCATTAATGGGCGTGGCCTAACGGCTCAACAGCGCCCTCTAGAAAACTTTGTGCCTCAAGCCCCACAATACGGTTTGACGTACATGCACGAAAATCGGTACACACCTGTATCATGTCACAACCATATTTGATAGTTCTTACTTTCTGCCATACCTTTTGAATGGTTTAATATAAAGACTCGTGGGGGGTGTAATCGGACTCGGTTTTGAGTCCTTGAACATAATTGGTGCAAATTAGCCCCACCTCTTTTTCTGATTGGTCAATATGTGATAGTCCCTATTCTCTGCCGTAACTTTTAAACGTGTTGTGATAAAGACATTGTGGGTGGTGTCTTCGGAATCGGTATTGAGTACTTGACCTTCATTGGCCTGAAATAGCCCTGCCCCTTCTTCTGATTGGTGAATATTTTATAATCCCTATTTTCTGCCATAACTTTTGAATGGTTTGATATAGAGAGTCGTGGGTGGTTTCATCCGCTAAATGTCCAGCCCTGAAGAATCTACTTCAAGTCCTACAAGCTTCCACTGCAGCCTGAACGTGAACGAGGGTGCGAGGGCCCGTTCATCGCTGCTTGCAGCTTTAATTATTATTATTATTCTTTATCCTTTATTCTTTATTCTTTCTTCTGACGGTCTTTTTCCCCCTAAACGTGCCCCAAATGTCACCAAATTTATCACCAAGCCAGGCCTGGTGAAAAATGTGTCTTGGCCTTTCTCGGCCATAACTTTTGAATATCGCAACTTAAAGAAAAGTCTCTTGGAGCCATGGCCCAAACCCAACAGGATGTCGGCCATTTTGAATTAATCGTGTAATTTTGGCGAAATTTCTGCCATTTCTTCGGCAGTTAATACGGCCTGAACATGAACGTGCACCCAGGTGTGTTATACATCAAAATGTGCGTCTCCATCCTGCGACTACACGCATTACTTTTCTCTTTCAAAAGTGTTACCGTGGCGACGCTAGACGCCAAAAAGCGCGCCCCCTTCATCTGATTGGTCCATATTTGATAGTTCCTACTTTCTGTCATAACTTTTGAATGGTTTGATATAAAGAGTCATGGTGGAGTCATCGGACTCAGTTTTGAGTCCTTGACTTTTATTGGTGAAAATTGCCCGTTCATCGCTACTGCAGCTTTAATCTCTCTTTCAAACGTTGAGCATCTTTACGGAGGTGAAACCTCCAGATCTTGATGGTTACGGTTCGGGTGTGATTTCTTTACGGAGGTGAAACTTTGACCTCGTCCTCTCTGCTCTGGTTCTCCAGGGTTTCCAGATCTTCATCCTTTTCACGGCCAGAAGGCCGGCCTTCAGAGCCGCCGTCCGGAGCTCCTTCCAGCTCCTCTCCTCCGTTAGCAACCCGCTAAACCAGAGCAAGTACAACCTGTGGAGGAGGTGGACCAGGTCCAGGTCTGATGAGACCTACAAGGACGCGAACCAGACCACCAGCTCCTTTTAGACCTCCGGGAGACCACCACCTCCTTCTAGACCTCCCGGAGACCACCAGCTCCTTCTAGGACCTACAGAGACCTGAACCCGACCACCAGCTCCTCTGCAAATGACAGAGCAACAGACAATTACACAAGGCTTGGCCTAAACTCTTACCTCGACACAGAAGGACTGGAGAGCCGACAGTCCAAAAGTAGAGCGGCCAGAAACCCTAGCTGGGCGTTGCGCACAAACCCACAGCAGACTCTGAATCCAGACTTCCGGCTCTCGCGTCTTTATACCTTTCTCGTGGAGGGGGTTGGCCCTTCAACCTCCTCCTGCCAGTTCTCACGCTAAGTCTTGTTCACACGGGACTTCTCACAGTTACAATAAAACTAAACAGCAGGTGCAGACTGTGTTTTGGGAATCCAGGGCATTTCAGGACATAAAAACATATTTTTCTCCCTTCAGCTTCTTAGCAGCGTTAGCTTCTTAGCAGCGTTAGCTTCTTAGCAGCGATTAAACAGTTTGGGACGATGGAACAAAATGCTGGAGTTTCCCTGACGATTAAATACAGAACAAAGAGAAGATTTTCCATCGTACATCAAGCACAGAAACATTCAACCCCCAACCCACGCTAACGGCTAACATGAGGGACACAGAGAAACAAGGACGATATCAAGCTGTTAAGATTATTGCACTATTAAAGCTTCAGATCGAGGAGCAGAACTGAGAAAAGACTGAAGTGGAACTAAGTAGTTATAGTTTTAAATCTACATAGTTATAGTTTTAAATCTACATAGTTATAGTTTTAAATATACGTAGTAAACACTCGGTTCCAGATGGAGAAGTTTCTTCCAAACCCTCAAAGTATAAGTTTAATCTTTTCCAGTGATATGAATTATATCAGATAAACATGGTGGAACTTTAGGTGGATTCTTGGATTTTCAACGTAAATAATATCCTGCATGTGAATAAGGTGGTCATTCATTCATTCATTCATTCATTCATTCATCCATTCATTCATTCATTCATTCATTCAGGGTCTGGAGGTTATTAGAAAGTTTTCCATGTCGGTTCTTTCATGTACCGTTTCCTACTTATGTACAGTTGAAAATAATTAAACTTTCTTTTTATAAAGTTCAGGGAGAGATGGAAGAAATATATATATATTGATATTGATATATATTGATATATATTATATATATATATATATATATATATATATATATATATATATATATATATATATATATATATATATATATATATATATATATATATATAATGATGTATTATGATATTATGATACATGTGTTTAGTAATCAGGGTTGTGTGTTTGTACTCTGATTACTTTTATTCAGCACATTTATCCTGGTCTAGAAAACCACATGAGAAGATTTTTGTACATTTTTATAGTTTGTTGGTAAGAATTCAGTGTTTCTGTGACGTTTATTGATCTGACGTGTTTTTTTATTTTTATTATTTGTTGGTAAGAATTCAGTGTTTCTGTGACGTTTATTGATCTGACGTGTTTTTTTAAGCTTTAATTTAAATCTCTAGTTTGATGTTTTTAACTGTAAACACAGTTGTCTTTGTAAATAAAATCAGTTTATTTGAACCTCAGATCATCTAGTTTTATAGTATCATCATTTATTTAACTCACCATCATGATCACATGAGCACAAATATACAAACTAAATAAATAAATATTGTAAAATTACATGAATAAAGTAGTAATTTATCGGACTAATAACAACAACGCACCAACCGGAAACGGAAGTAACCCCCGCCATCACTCTTCCCCCGAGACCTTAAAGGCACAGTACCCGGGTGAATGTCTCTCACCGTACATATATGTGGGTCACCACAATAATATATATATATATATATATATATATATATATATTGTAATGTGTGACAGACAGGGAGGAGACGGCTCGTACTTTCTTGCCAGTTTATTCCCGAGCAGGAAAACAAACAACCAGGTTCTCTGACAATCCCAACGGCAGACTCCACTCTAACGTCTAACGTCTCCGGTAGAACTTAAAACAACCCCTTAACAATAACAACAGAAGAAGGAAACCCCGGAGTTCTAAACCTCCCGGTGACAGGCAGAGAGGGTCGCTACAATATATATGTTTCTACCAACATGGTATTAACCATTAATATATTAATATATATGCAAACAAAGTAAAAAAAAAGATGAGATAAATCCTGCTGAACCGGCTGTATTAGGCTGCAGTTCCTGTTCTCTCCAGCCGGGGGCGGTGTGAGTCACGTTTATACCGAGTTAACACCGCAGAAGAAGCAGCGACCACGTGATCCGGGTGGTTTAATCACGTGATCCGGGTTCATGTTTCCAGGAGCGACCCACGTGTTCCGGGTTGTGTAAAAGGTTTATGTTTCAGCCCGGGTCCCGCAGCTCTAGTCCTGGTTCTGGTCCTGGTTCTAGTTCTGGTCCTGGTTCTGCAGCATGTCGGTGTTTCACGACGAGGTGGAGATCGAGGATTTCGAGTACGACGAGGACGAGGAGACGTATTATTTCCCGTGTCCCTGCGGAGACAGATTCGCTATTACTAAGGTGAATAAACCTCCTTAAAACCTGATGAAAACCTGATGAAAAACACCTAAAAACCCGATTAAAACACGTTTTATTTCCCGTGTCCCTGCGGAGACAGATTCGCTATTACCAAGGTGAATAAACCTCCTTAAAACATCCTTAAAAAACACCTTAAAACCTGATTAAAACCTGCTGAAAAACACCTTAAAACCTGATTAAAACACGTTTTATTTCCCGTGTCCCTGCGGAGACAGATTCGCTGTTACCAAGGTGAATAAACCTCCTTAAAACCTGGTTAAAACCTGATTAAAACCTGCTAAAAAACACCTGAAAACCTGATTAAAACACGTTTTATTTCCCGTGTCCCTGCGGAGACAGATTCGCTATTACCAAGGTGATTAAACCTCCTTAAAACCACCTGAAAACCTGATGAAAAACACATGAAAACCTGATTAAAACTTGATGAAAAACACATGAAAACCTGATTAAAACTTGATGAAAACTTGATGAAACCCCCGGGGTTTTCATCTGCGCTTCTATTTCAGTCTTTACGGTAAATAAATGACGCTGCTCAGAAACAGAAACATAAAGTTCTGAGTTTGAGATAATGCAGTTATTTTCATAAATGTCTTTGGTAACATTTTATAACAACTACACACTATTAAGCATTAGTTAAGCATCAGTAAATGCTTAATTGATCATGAATTCATCATTAGTAAAGCATTATTCATACATTACTAAGCATTAAACACAGTTATAAACCTTACAACTATACACTATTAAGCATTTGTAAAATGCTTAATTGATAATGAATTTATCATTGGTATAGCTGGATTTTCATACTTTGTAAGTGATAGGTTCACAATTTATAAATAAGTATTATATGTCTGTTAATGGTTCATAAGATCATTTAGAATGTCTAAGTAAATTATATACCAACCATTTGTATGTATATTTATGCGTACATTTGTACATGGTACAAGTGTTAAAACATGTTTTATAAACACTTATTCATACTCAATGACCGATTTATTTTGATCAATAAAGCATTTTACTGATGCTTAACTAATGCTTAATAGTGTGTAGTCATTATAAAGTGTTACCATGTCTTTAATGACCTTGATTACACCCAAACCTCCACCGTAATATTTACACTTTTACTGTAAAAGAAAAGGACGAAACACTTTTTTTTTTTTAACTTCAGATTCTTCTACTGATTTTACCGTAAAGACTGAAATAGAAGAAACATGAAGTTTAGGAGCTGATTTACCGTAAATAAATGACTTCTGTGTGGGGGGTTATCAATAATCAATAGTTATTAGTCTTTAGGATCCATATCTTTCCTGGTTACTCTGAACTTTTATTTATTTTATTGAAAATTTAGAATTTACAACCAAACCCATTGAATCAGCTGTAACTTTAGAAAATACTGGACTGAGTGGAAATTAATGAAATAAAAAATAAGGAACAAAAAAAAACTTAAATTAAATAATTACATTTTCTAAGCATCATAAATGTTATGACAAAATAATGACAAATAAAACAAATGTAGCTTAAAGAAAACGAGGATAAAGTAAATGTTGCAGTTATAATTCCTTCTGGTTTTTCATCATTTCAATCAGAATGTATTAATTTATAACTGAATTTAATTCAGCAGTTTGTTCAGATTTAAGTTCATAAACTTGAGGGATTTACAACTTAAATTAGTTATAAAAAGCATTAAAGTTTCTTTCACTTCCAGAATCTTTGGGAGGAGAAAATGGTGGTTTAGATTTATATATATTATATATATAAACCCTGCATCTTTTCCAGGAGGACCTGGAGAACGGGGAGGAAGTTTATACATATATATATATATATATATATATATATATACCGTATTTTCGCGACCATTCGGCGCACCGTGTGGAAAGGCGCACCCTCATTTTTGTGTGTCATTTTTAGATTTAAAACATACATATGGCGCACCGACCCAAAAGGCGCCGTCTACAGAGCAGAGCTGCACACACGCGTGCTGCAAAACACGCCGGCCGGAAAACACACACACCCGCTGCAGAACGCACACACATGCAGAACGCACACACAAGCACACAAGCGCTTATTTAAAAAATAGAGCGGGAGCAAAACCTCTGTTTCTGCATTAAAGAGCTCCACTAATTCAGCTGCGCCAGTCCGAATTTCCTCGGTGTCAGTCACTTTCTGCACAACAGTAAATAAACTTTTCATACCCCGTTGTGCGGATCCTCCACCGCGCAGAGCCCGTCTCTCCCCAGCGGGGTGGAGCAGCGCGTCCCGGGTCCCGGGTCCCGCGTCCCGCGTCCCGGGTCCCGGGTCCCGCGTCCCGGGTCCCGCGTCCCGGGTCCCGCGTCCCGGGTCCCGCGTCCCGCGTCCCGGGTCCCGGGTCCCGGGTCCCGCGTCCCGCTCCGCGCTGGACCCGCTCCGCGCTGGACCGGGTCCGCTCCCCGCTCCGCTCCCTCGCGCTGGACCCGCTCACACACGCGCTGTCGGGGAGCCGGTACCGGGGTTTGTATCCGACAGGAGCTCCAGTCCGAATTTCCAGACCTGTCTCAGCCACCTGATCATCATCATCCCTTCATCCAGCCCCCCCTTTCCATTCGTCCTTATAATGACTCCGACTGGAAACGTCTTATGCAAAGTTTTTCTTTTAAAAATCCCCATAGGTTTCTGTCCATCAGCTGCGCCCGGCCAGCACCACATAAACCAGTAAGTGTGTGTCGCGCCGCGAATACACACCCGCGCATGTCGGGATCCGGTACCGGGTTTGTAACCGACAGATTTGGCTGCAAATTTCGGAGGGTGAAGCTGATCAGACCTGAGACAGACCCCAGAAATCTCTGCTCTTAAAGCGGCCGGGAACCAGGTCGATCGGACCGCTTTGGGAACCAGGAAGTCGGCTGCAGCAGCGGCATCACGCAGCTTTAACCGGGGAAAGTGGACGGTTCCGACATGCAAAACACACGCGCGCTGCAGAACAAGTGTGCTTATTTAAATAGAGCGGGAGCAAAACTTAGTTTGATTGTATTTTATTTCACTTTACACATCAAGCAAATCCTTAAAAGTTTTCATCTTCTGTTTCGCATTAAACAGCTCAGTGGATGGTCTCATTCAGCTTCACCCGCCCCCTTCTCCCTTTACCGTTCTCATGGCCGGCCTTACATTACCGTAATTCAGGTAATAGACACGGCGCACCGTTTCTTAAGGCGCCCGGCACATTTAAAAAAAAAAAAAAAAAAAAAAGTTGCGCCTTATGGTCGCGAAAATACGGTATATATATATATATATATATGTGTGTGTGTGTGTGTGTATATGTATATAAAGCTGACGGGTGTTTCTGTTCCAGGAGGACCTGGAGAACGGGGAGGAAGTGGCTACCTGTCCCAGCTGCTCCCTCATCGTTAGAGTCATCTATGATCAGGTGAGAAACGTCCTCGTACCGACAACCTAAGGAACTGGGGCCTCATTTAGAAAAGAGTGTAGGATTCAAACTAAAAGTGCACGTAAACTAGGGCTGGGCGATATGGCAAAAAAAGTGATCACGATTTTTTTTCCCATATTGAATGATCTCGATTTTTAATCACGATTTTTTAAATCAGAAGATCCCCCCTTAACAAATAAAGCAAATAGCATGTTTTAACAAGAATCCAGAATGCTACCAGTGGTACCCACCGAAAAAACTAGGGATGCACCAAAATGAAAATTGGAGGCCGAAACTGAAGCGGAATAAAATTTAAAGACTTGGCTGAATACTGAGTACTGAATAGCCTACGGAATGCGGTTGTTCACAGTTTTTCATTTATTTTGCCATTTTTTTCACAATTGCATAGATAAAATTGCAATGACATTATTAAAAACAAAAACAGTAAACTAATATGAGTTGAGCCACTGTCAAGCAGCTGGTGATGCTGTTGCTTAAATTGACCAACAGGTGGCTCTCTAACATCACTGTTTGTGTACTGTGCGTGACTCTGACGCTGGTTAGTAATTAAAGAGTTAAAACTCACTCGCCACTTACAGGACTCAGTAGCCAGCAGAAACGGCAGTTTTATTACATTTATTAACTGTAGTACCGCTATTATGAGAGGTTATTTCTCACAGTATTAGCCTAAAGGGACTTAAGGCTGATTTATGGTCCCGCGTTACACCAACGCAGAGCCTACGGCGTCATCTGCTGAGCTCTGCTTGTTGCCTCCGCGCTCCGACACATTCACTCCACTGAGCGCACACACGCACGCACACACCCATGTCGGGGCCGCGGAGTTTCTGAAGTCGGCGGTGATGAGTAATTTGTGGTACAAGCAGAGCGAATCACAACTTAAATGAGTGCGGTTCGAATACACAATACATCCATCACGAAGGGCATTTTGTGAATCCATCACACCCTCCTCCTGTACGTTCGGAAGAAGTTGTCCGGCGAAATAAATAAATAAATAACCGCTAACCGTGAGCCCCGGTCGGCTCGAAGCTAAGCTAACGCTAGCCTGCGGTTGTTGTCTTGTAGTTTTATTCTCTCTGGTCACGCTTGCTCCCACCAGTGCAGGGGAGGCAGATGTGACTAGTTTACTGCCTATGGTCATGCAACTTGCCGTGGCATGTCATGCATGATCAATTAATGCAGACAGCGCGGTGCCAGGAAAGCGGGTTGTGATTGGTTGTCGTGCACTTTGCTGCAGCATGTTTTGCACGTGATCGAGAAAGTAGACCCACAGCTGATCACCATGATCGAACTTAATTTGATCGCGATCACAAATCGAGATCGTATAATCGCCCAGCCCTAACGTAAACCCAAAATGGCGTGCGCACAAAGAAATCCTGATTTATAAAACCGTGTGCACGCAATGTTCTCTTTCTAAATCCCAGTCCAGCTGGAAGGTTGCAGGTGAATTCTCCTCATATCCCGCCCTCTACACGCCCACTTTTTACCATAAATGGCTGATGTAAAGTAGTTAATGACTGTATTTTTATATGAATGAACCTGCTGATGAACAGTGTTTTACACTCAGAAATCATGGCAGTAAAGACCAGAAAGAGAACTTTCATGGAGACTGAGATGGAGATGTTGATGCGGTGGAGGCGGGAAAACCACTAGGGGTGGGCAAAAATATTGATACGGCAATATATCGCGATACATAGTCTCCCGATACGATATCGATATTCAATGTATGTATCGCGATATATTGCTGTATCAATATTTTTTCCCACCCCTAGCTGCACTTTATTTTGTAATTTCAGTGTTTTGTATCTAAGAATAACGCACACTGCACTTTTCATTGTGTTTCAGTGTGTTTTTTCATGCAAATATGTTGCATAATTAAAATGGAAAGTTTGAATTACATTGTTTTGACTCAGTCTGTCCAATTTATTATCACGTTCATCTGATGTACATATGTACATACTTGGATTTTAAGATGTGTGATGCATTTTTAAATGTTTCGGTGAACTATGTAGAATATCGCGATGTATCGGGATATATCGCATAATTGGGATATCGCAATGTGTATCATATCGTGGCTCAAGTATCGTGATGCGTATCGTATCGGGAGGTCCTTCCCAATACCCACCCTAAAAACCACATTATTTGGTGGTCACAGTAGTGACATCACTAACAGAAATAAAGTGAGTGATTTCCTGCCAGAATGTGATTTGTGGCCGCGGGAGCAGCACAGCAGCCCGTTAAGTGATAGCACTGAAACGTCAGATTTCAGATTATGAAGCTCAAGAATGAGATCAAATCATATTTAGACAGAAACAACCTTTCATTAACTGTATTTGGCCTAAAATCAGATTTTGGCAGGTAAAAAGAGATGATTGACAATTGAAAAAACCCCGTCAGACCACACACATAGACATCTACATTTATCCAGATTTAACCATTTATCCTGGTGGGAACCTGAACTGGTTTGGTGTTGGAGGTCCGGAGGTTCTGGTTCTGGTTCTGGTCCTGGTCCTGGTTCTGGTTGTGGTTGTAACTGAGTAACTGGTCTCTGTGTTGCAGGAACTCTTCATGTCAGGAGAGATGGTTGAGGCCCCGCCTTCATCAGAACCAAAGCTGCAGGTTCTGAACCAGTCCTGACCCGGTCCTGGTCCTAACCCAGTCTTGGTCCTGACCTGATGTTCTGTTATTATAAATATGTTAATATATAAATGTTATTTATTCTAGTCATGTGACTCCTGTGGTTTTTATTTTATTTAAATCTTAAGTAGAAACGTTTTGCAGAACGGTGCGTGGAGGAAACTGCACCAGAGATCTTTCTTGAAAACGGTCCATGACGGAAACGTTGGCCGATAAAACTCTAGTCTGGGGAAAGGACGTGTGAGAACCAGTTTTCTTTCTTTTTTAAATCTGGAAATACAAAGATTAAGATCCAAGGCAACATAAAAATACAGAGATTCCAACACCAGACTGAGAAGAAATAAAATAAATATAAAGGACCAGACAGTTGAATGGTTTCTCAGTTGTAAAAATTATATTTACACATGTTAAATAAATAAAAAATCACAATAACACTCATAATGGAATACTGTAATCCAAGATTGTATAAACCTACTTATATATATATATATATATATATATATATATATATATATATATATATATATATATATATATTTATTTTAAAATACTAAGTTATTTATCAGGATAAAAACTTAAAAACGTATATCATTATTCAACATGTAATCATATATTACTCCCACAGGTTGTTAAAAGAAAAATGTCAAACATTTTGTTCTCATATTAAAAGACATTTTACAGAAATATTTTTATGTCCTTGCAATTATTTTCTGTGCGTATTTTAAACATTGGTGACACAAAATGAAGGTTAGAAAGACAAAGTTATATGTATACAGAGTAAACCAAAGATAAATGTATCAAAAAAACATGATAAATGTTAATTTTTTCAATGAAAGGTTTGTAACGAGTAACTTTACTGTTTTGGTGCCGGTACGTTCGGGTCGGGGTCTGGCTGGTCTGAGACACAAGTAGAGACGAGGAACAAAGGTCTAGACTAACTGCTGCTCCGGCTGATGTTAATGTTATTTACTCTGGTCATGTGACTCCTGTGGTCTGTTTCTGATCTGGACCTGGAACATCTCCCTGACCTGTAACCCCTGACCTTTAACCTCTGACCTTTAACCTCTGACCTTTAACCTCTGACCTTTAACCTCTGACCGTGTTCCTCCCCGTGTTGCTGCAGATGTGACTCCTACAAGTGGATGTGCAGTTGTTGTATTGGTTTTATTTTAATGTATAGTTTTAGTGAATGTAAAAGGTTTATTCTGGTTGTATTTTGTTCAAACTACAGTAGAAACAGTTACTGAGTTCCTCCACCAGGGGGCGGTGGAGATGCTGAATATTCCCTGGGCTTATGTGGTGAATTATTTATATATATGTATATATATATATATATATATATATATATATATATATATATATATATATATATATATATATACATAAGGGTCAATGATGAATAAGGATTTTCAACAGGTCAATTTTAAAATAAAAAAAGTATCTATTTCAGTAGTTCAAACATTTAGAATGTTGTGTAGACATAAATTCATATAAAACTTTTAAATTAAGAGATTTCAGAGTTTTTTGTCAAGATGAATTGGCACTAGCCTTAAAAAGGTCATGTGGTGCAACCATAATTTATATTAAAATAAATTAAATTCTTTAACATCTTGACATCCAGTTTTCA
Organism: Cololabis saira; assembly: GCF_033807715.1. NCBI lineage: Eukaryota > Metazoa > Chordata > Actinopteri > Beloniformes > Belonidae > Cololabis > Cololabis saira. Next base: position 24,833,243 of record NC_084610.1, on the reverse strand, counting down.
GTTTTATACAGAAATGAGTTAAAAATGGTTGTTTAAATGGTCACATGATATTTCATAAAATGGACATAATCAGTCAAACTTTGTATATTATGATGGAAATATAAATATAAATGTGTATAAATCTTACACACTACAAGACACTTCAGAAATCCTGCCAGATAGAAGAAGATTGATTTAAAATCATTTAGAGTGATTTTAATAAAGGTTTTCTGGTGGGACGGTGGCACCACAGGACATTTAGACGCTTAAAACAACAACAAAATCACAAATAACTAGTATTTTTTTTGTAAAATTCCAGTGAGTCCATATGTGGGACAGTTAGGAATATATCTGGTATTTTTTATCCATTTAAACCTTTTTTGAATTGAAAAAAATCTGTTTTTCAGAAAATATAGACGTCCCGTCATTGACCCATAAATATAAATATATATATATATATATATATATATATATATATATATATATATATATTTTTTTTTTTTTTTTTTTTTTTTTTTTTTTTGCATTCCACTGAGGATTTCCACCTGTACTCTGGATTATTTGTGTTGTGGAAATTGAAAGGACCAATAAACTAAACTAAAAAAGAAGTCTAAAAATCAATATCAGTATTTGAGCGCGTGCAGGAAAAGTTGTACTTGGTGAAAATGAGAAAGAAAAAACAAAAAATAGTGAAAAAGAAACAAGGGAGGAAAAAAATCCAAGACTTTTCAGTAATTTTGGATTACTTTCACCTTGGGGACTGATTAGGTGAAGTTAAATGTTCGAGTAGAAACAGCTGTGTGATGTTAATCTGCAGATTTACTTCAATAACACCGGAGGATATCTGCATCAAACTGAAACATGTTTTAGTGCAGTTTTGTCCTGTTAAAGGCTGTAAAGGTTTAAAACAAACAGTAAATCAGTTCACATTTAGTCTGCACTCGTCTGACTCGTCTGACTGGTTTCCCTGGAACCGTGTGTGGTTTTTAAATCCCGTCACCAGGAAGTTTCTGATCAAATCTAATCCAGCAGTTTGAGACGCAGCCGACTGTCTCCGACGGAAACCTCTAAATGAAGGTAATGTTGTTATTATTCAAATATGTTTGATTTTCCAATTATATTTACATTAGAACTTGGTAACTCAGACACAAAATAAGTAAAAATAAATGCAAAAATCAGGAAAATAAAACCACAGCAATACATACAAAAACAGATACAATCTGCATATGGAACGGCTTTTAAAGACAATGTAATGTATAATACGCTTACGTTCGTACACAGGGGGGGGGCTACACCATGATCTATAATATTAACGGCTACACTGTCAGAGATTCCTCTTCAAAATAAGATAAAAATGTCTGCCAAACTTTAAAATAGCTGTGCGTGTCGCCCCGGGCAGTTACTGTTCCAGTTCCAGGTGAGACACGTCTTCCACCCAGCGCTTAGACATTGAAAACTCAAATATCCTATCTCTGGGAATCTTAATCTTAAACTGTAAACCATAATCAGCAATATTAAAATAATAAAAGGTTTGCAATATTTCAGTTGATTTGTAATGAATCCAAAATGTGCAACATTTTTGTTTTTTTTAATTGCATTACAGAAAATAAAGAACTTTATCACAATATTGTAATTTTCTGAGACAGTCCTGTATATTGTTCCCATCTCAGGCATCAAATTCTTATTATTATTGGTCAGTATTTCATAATGTGGGCACCGTTGTCCAACCGCGTTATGGACACATTGGAAGCTCTCTGAATATCATTAATATAAAATGTATTTGAAATAAAGTCAACATTTTCATATTAATCAGATGTCCCTCAAACTAATTCAATATTTGCAAATACAAAAATGATATAAATTCTTACATTTTTGCTATACAGTCTTGAAATTACCCTTTTTGTAACACTATCCTTTTCATTTTTCATAAAAAATGTGATTTGACTAAAGGATTTTAACCAAAATCAATAACCTTGATAACTCTAAACATTTGAGACAGAAGTCAAGAAACATTAAATTTTTTTTTCATAAACTTAAGAAAAAAAAAGTATATAATTGTTGGTGTGACGGGGTAACGTGGTTGAAGGGACAAATACAGCTTAACATGTAAATAGTTGTTTTTTAACTCTCAAATTCACCATATGATTTCCTATAAACATTCTATTTCATTATGTAACCATAATGAAATTCCTTCTTCCGGCTCTCGACGAATGCAGATGCTTTTCCTGCTCCTCTCCCTTATCTATCTGTCCTGCTGCTGCTTTTGTTTGTCTCGTCTTCAGAGTCTCTTCTTTTCACTCCTCCCAAACTCTACAATCATGGAATTGATTAACTGGTCTCTCAGCACAACCAGAAGTCAGGGGGTAAGGGAGCCCTCCTGCCCCCATGGGATGTTTTTTGCTGGATACACAATGGATTCCTGGAAACATTGGAAACCGTTGTGTTTGGTGATTCTGTCTGTCGAGGACGTTGAAGATGCTTCATAATTGGATTTATGATAGCAGGATTTCTCTTGATCATCCTCTTGATAGGAGGAGGGGGATTCCTGGTCTACCGACAAACGCGTAAGTGGTCGACAGCTGTTCTGGCTCTTTCAGAGCTGCCGGACGTGGCTGAAGGATCAAGCAAGGTGATCAACACTCAGACTTTAACGCTGGGGGAGCAAAGCCGTAAGCTGGATGTGATTCTTGAACAGAATCTCAGGCTGGCGGCGTCTTTGAGCTCATTGGTTAGATGGATAAGACCTTGGAGAAGTTGGAAGCTCGGCTTGGTGGGAATTGATCACAAATTGGTCTGTTTGGAGTCGCCATTGATGAACCAGAGACTGAAGGCAGACGGAAAATTACTGAGTCTGTCTGTTTTCAATATAATTGTTGATTCTATAATCTGATCTTGACATGGCGGTTTGGCCGATCACTCTGGTCACAATCTCCCTGGTGGAGTGTAAACAAGGTGACTCTGCCCCCACTAACCCTCCCCTCTCAGGAACATCTGTGGACCTGTTTCAGAACTGACCGAGCCGTCTGATAACATCAAGGACATTTGCTGAGGAGCAGCTCTGAGTGAAGTTCACGACTTACCGCTCACACACACTTATATGCTTTATGCACTATAATAATCACTCTGATGTAAACATCCACAAATGGTATTTTGCTTTTTTCTGAGTCAGTACCGTTCCCCTCATTCTATAGTTTAGTTCCTCTCTACGTTTCCGCTGTGATGCCCACACACGTTGCAGTTCCTTGTTCCTTTATTTATAGTTGAAGATTTGCACAAGCTCGTTCTTCGGGTCAGTGAAGGAGCTGTGTTGGGGTTCATGGACGACTTCCTCATCATTAAAGGAAAAAAGTGCAGCGAACGTTAAAAAACAGCAATAAAAAACAGGAGTTTTGTTGTAGTTAGTCGTGCAGGTGATAAACGCTCTGTTTGGTTACTTTATAACATTTATGGAGAATCTCAGCAAGGAGTTAACGAGTTTTACTGATATTCACTAATATGTACTGCTATTACTGTCAGTACTACTACTACTACTCCTGTTATTACTAATTATGCCAAGTAATGCCATGATTCAAATGTTTCAAAACCCGCCTCGCTTTGGACTACAACATATTCAAATTTCATGAAGCTGTGATTTACATACATTTTAAGTCAAAATGCCTGCATAATCGCCCCATACCCAAAGGTTTATCAACAACCTTGAACGGTTTATTAACAACCCTAAACTACTTCTTGGCCATTATTAATCACCCTAAACCACACAACCCCGAAGCAGGGGGTGTGGTTTATTAACAAACCCTAAACCACACCCCAATACAACCGTAAACCCTTGAAACTGACATAAAACCAACCCGAACACAACCACTGCACAACCACTACAGCCCCAAACCAAAGCAGCAGGAGGGGACGAATGGGCAGTAGGGCATGCCCATATCAAAATTTCCTGAAATTTTTCTAGTTAGTGCCACGGGGCATCTATTGTTATCCTGCGTGTTTTTTATTCATTTTCAGATTTCGGTTCGCAACTCCTCCTACAGATTTCAGAGGACTCAGGCGAATCACATATCAAAACGTGTGTCTCGATCCGGAATAGTGTGCTATGACTTTTGGTGTTGAAATTCCCATTTTTCCCAAAGTTATTCCCCAAAAAAAGGGCCAAAAAACCCCATTCAAAGTCGATGGGAGAAGGTAAAAAAAATAAGCAAAAATTCACCTTTTTTCTGAGTCACCTAACTTTATCATACCTGCACGTAGAAATGTTATTCAAACTTCAAAACAAAAGAAAACTTCTCTTCTCTCTCCAAACAGTTTTTTCCTAAGACGTACACTTTTCAAAATATGAGCACTCAAGCGAGAACTGGAAATCACTTTTTCGTCAAACCTAGAGTGGGGAATGACGGTTGGTAGAGTGTGAGAAACAGTAAAAAATAACCCACATTTTTATTTGTAACTCGAGGTCACGGCCAAACCGTAAAAAGGAGACAAATAATTTTTGGACAGAATGTAGACATAGGTGTTGGGATTCGTAAAACCTGCCATTGTTTATATAATAATTGCTCGGGGGTTTATGTTTATGTTTATGTTTATGTTCATGTTCTGGATCTCTGGAAAGCGTCTAGAGACAACATCTGTTGTATTAGACGCTATATAAATAAAATTGAATTGAATTGAATAAAATGTGACTTTGACAGGCGGGGTATGGACAACATTTAAACGAGGAGGGCTAGAGCGGCGCCAATACCTGTCTCAGTCCCCATTCACTGTAATGTAATCAAACGTTTTCTTCAAAAGAATCTCACTCTGTCTTCGCACTGAGCTTACTCACTCATTTTAAGGAATATCTGAATAAAATTAAGATTGTCAGAATCTGCCGGGTTCTGTGTCTCTCACGATATTTTCGTTTTTTTGCTACGAGCTACGGTTTGATCACAAATCTGAGTTATTTGAGACCATGTCAGAATCCAAAATCTTTTTCTCACAGCAAAACCAGAAAGATTCTTCAGAGAGGTTCTTGTTGCCGGGGCAACCAGAGCTCAGCTGCTGACTCATTCAGCCAGAACTGGTCACATGACTCAGTCACTAAAGTCTTCATATACTTTAACCTGTAAAATGGAGACGCCTAAAATAATTCTGGGAAATCTGACCCCTGACCTTTTGAGGTCAGGGGTCACACACACACACACACACACACACACACACACACACACACACACACACACACACACACACACACACACACACAGTAAATAACCCCCAGTACAGTTGGGGGTGGTGTTAGTTTTGAGTCCTTCACCTTTATTGCTGAAAAATGCAGCAATGTACACAGATGGGCAGCAGCCCGTCGTGGCACTTTTCTACAGAACCGCGACCTTCTCTTCCACTGTACGGAACTCCACCTTAATGATACCGGGTTCGGGTCTCGAGCCGCGCAGCCTCAGGAGCTCCAGGGCTACCAGCTCTGGCATCGGGTCACACCGCAGTCCAGCGGCGAGCAGCTCTCGTACTTTCTCCGTTGCATCCTCGTTGTTATTATCAGATGACAGGCCCGCCACAATAATGGAAACTTCAGGGTCAAATCTGGGTTTCTTAGGTGTTTTGTCCAACATTTTCTGTTCGATCGTCTCCATTCTTGCACACAAAACTCCAACTTCCACATTCAGATTGTCCCTGATTTCTTTGCCCATTTTCTCCATTTGCTTTTTCATTGATTCCATATTGTCATGCGCCAGCTTCTTCATTGTGTCACGTAATGTGTCCACTTTTTTATCCAGCTGCATTTCAAGAGCATCTTGCATTGTAGCCATTCTCTCATGGATTGCTTTAAACTCCTCTTGTAGATTAATGTCACTAGTTTGTCTTGTCCGAGGTCCCGACATATTTTCCAGATTTGTTGGATACAGCAACCACACTTTTCCCAAAACTTGCCCAAACTCCAATCTTCCTTATAAATAGCAATTTTATTTTCCCGTTTGTGATTATCCTGCAGTATTATTTAATCCTTATTTAGTAGTTTTTGTTTGACTCAGCTCGCCGCTCGCTCACGCGTGTTCACCGGCATCTGACGCCACTCCCATGACATCAAATACTACTACTACTACTACTACTGGGCTCTGACCTGTTGTTGGTCCGAGTTTATATTTAGTTCCTTGTCATTCTTTTGTCACAGCAGTTCATTTGTGAGGAGCTTTTCCTCTTGATGGTGTTTTTCAGGACAGTTTCCTGATGCAGTGCTGCCAAACCTCCTGCAGAGGGCAGTATTGGTCGACTGGTTTTGTTACATGCAGTAATGCAGCTTTTTACACCACAGTTGTCCCGCTTGTATCAGGTAAAGGTGAGTTGATGTGGTGCTTGTTTCCTTTGCAGATGAAGGAGTGTGAATGAAGGCAGCAGCATGGATCAGTGTGAGAGAGTTCCTCTGCCCCGGGAACAGAAGAGAGACCGCATAAACCCAGACCAGGACCAGGACCAGGACGAGAGAGTTCCTCTGCTCCGGGAACAGAAGAGACGACAAAAAGCTCAGAGGTGAGACGAGACCGCCTAAACCGAGACCAGGACTAGAGACTACCAAGACCAAAACCAGGACCAGTTCAGCTCCAGTCCAGACCTAGTAATTCCTGATCCTGCGTGATTGTAGAACATCATCCTGGTTCTAGTTTCCATATGAGCTTGTATCAACTGCAGCAGAATAACACAGAAGTGGATGATGATGTTGAACTCACTACAAATGTTTCCTGTGAACAGTTTTAGAGGCTTCTCTTTTACTATTGCGGTCTATGGGAAAAAAGCTTTCTGGGCCCCATGGGATTTTTAGTTGCAGTACCGCGGCTGGCCACTGGGAGAAATCGGCGTGCTGCGGAGCGCCAGACTCGGGGGCTGGAATGTCCTCCAGATGGCGCTGACAACAAAAAACGTCACGTGACTGATACCCGAGTTCTTTGTATCTGCACTCGATTGCTGTTCCTCCAGAAGACCAGGATGTCTGGCACAGTAGAATTGAAATTGGATTTCAAGAACTGAATTTGAATTGTGAGAGCTGAATGTAGATTCAGTTTTTCGGAATGTAGATTCAGTTTTTCAATGCAATGATTCAAATTAAACAATACAAATTCAAATTATGTGATTCAGATTCAGTTTTTTAATGCAATTATTCAAGTTGAGCAATTCAAATTCAAATATAAATGATTCAAATTCAGTTTCTAGTGGCACATATTTCTGCCCATACATGTCATTTTGGTCTCTGCACAGATATTTGCCAATTTAGTCTTCATATTCATATGTCCCATCCAGCGTTTTCCAAACGCCTTCATGATCTCACCTACTACACAATACTCAACTCCAGATGATTCAATACATTATCCTACAATTTCATACAGATAGGTGTGGAGCAATAATTGTTTCTTTATGAACATTACTGATTTCTTTCCCTTTGACACTGTATGTACACCCACTTCAACAATCCAGACCTGCAAATTACTCTGTTAAATCCTTTACGCGATCAGGGGGTACTTAGGATTGTCCACACGATTAACATTTCCTTTGTGGAAAAGTGACATTTCTAGGTAACAAAAAATAAAAATCATTCACTCACATGAAACTACGGCATAATTGCCCCAAAATACTGGTTGATGATCAAATTAATTATTACAATATGAAAAACATATTCCTTCTTGTTAAGCTCCTCCGTAGTTCACTGTTGAATGTTACATAAAGACATATCTTCGTACAGAATAAAGTTGAAAATGATCTGCCTCAGGGGCGAAACACTGACATGTTTTCTGGGAATACCAAGTGAAACAACCTTTTTGTATCACATAACAACATCTATGAAATTCAAAATCTCCTTAACAATGAGCTCTCTAAGGTGGATATTTGGATCAAAATGAACAAAACCTCTCTTAATATTAAGAAAACACATTATATATATCATTTAGTTTCAATAAATAACAAAAGAATACGGAAAATCTGGCCTTTCAGATCAAAATAAATGATAAAGAAATAAAGAAAATAAACTCTACAAAGTTCCTTGGAGTCCTCATTGATGACTGTCTAAACTCTAATCGTCATATAGATCAATGTTTGCAAAACTAAATATCTAAGAATCTAAACATTTCGGTCTGCTTTTCAAACCGAGACACCTGCTCCCACACTCTGCTGTTCTTATACTTTATAATCCTTTGTTTGGACAACATCTAAATTCCTGTACTATTATTTACTGTAATACTTATCCCAGCTATCTAAAAAACTTGACCTTTTACAAAAAAGAAAAATTAATCTTGCCATTTCCTGGACTGAATTTAATTCACCTAATCACCATCTGTTTGCCCATTCTGGTATTCATTACCTTAAAGAATATAACTACTCCCATAATGCTTGTACATTATATCAGGTGGTCTCAGGTTTAACTCTACTCATTCCAATCTCTGTTTCCCATCTCAAGGCCACTTACTATTTATATTTCTTATTAAGAGCTGTCTTTACCATGTCTACCTTTATACTTTTACACATTTCACTTTTTTAATCGTATATATTTCAATACGTGCCACATTGTTTATCCACCGTACATTTGTTATTTACTGTTGCTACCTTTCAATCAATCCGGGTGGTAAGCGAAACAACCGGAGTCAAATTTCTTGGGCAATGTTCAAACTTGACTAATAAATCTGATTCTGATTCTAATTCCTTCACTCCTTCTAGCATCTACTGTTACCCATGTTTCGTCTTCCTCGTATACTATCGCATATGCTAATTGTAACCCTTCGTTCTAGTGTTTAAAAGAGTATCCGTCTACAAACAAATTAATCGCTTTGTCAAATGGTGTTTTCACTAAGTCTTCCCTGACTTTGTCGTCACGAACGATTCTTTGCATGCACTTGTGTGGTTCTCCCCCTGTGATATCTTTCGTGTGTGTACGAAATATTTGGTGCTTCATTTCTTTTTTTTTTTTAATTTCGCCGTAGCTTTAATTTCGCCGTAGCTGCTACATGCTGTATACATGTAGGGTCGTGTTTACACGTCACATAATTACCAACCTTACTCCCCCTTTTCTGAAACAAGATCACTTGTTAGTGATCTTGTTTCAGAAAGATCTAAATCCTAACGCCTAGTTGTTTCACCATGTCGTACAACTATTGGGTGGTGATTATAATTTTGCTTTGGAGGCATTAAATCCTTAGCCTGATGGCCTAGGCGCAAAGCCAATGACACATGAGGGCAGGCCTCATGATCATTTCATACCACCTTAGTCATGCCAATAATGTGAGTGCAAGGCATCACGTTACCATTGGGTGTTGTATCATAAAATAATGTGAGATGTAAAGGATTGGGGGAATGAGCGTAAGGACCCCAGGTGTCGACTCAGGGGCGCCACTGTTGATAGACCGTATATCGGGCCAGGAGTAACCAGTGTTTCTGGTTCAAACAAAGTCCAACATACTGTATTGTTGCAGCCAGACCTGGCTGAGGAGATAACATGCAATGTCCACTCAGATGGTTGATTGACTCCGTGTCCCCCGTCCAGAAAGGTAAGCGTCAAACCATCGGGACCACAGTGAATCGTCATAGTATCTCTCTTCCCATCAGGTCACAGGGAGCTTGTGTGACACGAGGAAAAATGTCTCAGGGTTTGCGCCTCACCCTCATCCTGAGGGGGCGTGTGAATGGTTGAGTCTGTTTTTCTCCAGAGAATGCAGTCCCCGTCAGTGTACGGATGGACAGATGGGATTCTCTCCCGGCATAATTACCCCTGGTTACAGGCCACGTTCGGTCTTTGCATGGGACCCCCTCGTCCACCCATCCCTCTATGGTATGTGGTAGTGGGGGTTGAGTGCCCCAAAGTGGTTCTACAATTCTTGTGTGTGTTTAATGCCTGAGTTACTAACAGTGCCAACATTTTTCGCGTCCTTAGGCTTCTTTCTCGTTCAAATTAATCAGAAATTATTTAAAAAGTCCTTGGTTCACTAATGGAGGAATAACAAATGCTTGTAAAAAGAAAATAATCTTTATATATTTTCTTTAAGGTTAAAACCAAGGAAGCCGAACAAAGATATAAAATCTACCAAAATATACTAAGAGATATAATAAGACCTAACAAAAAGCTATATTATAAAAATTTATTACATGAAAATAAACATAATATAAAAGGAACTTGGGGTATCCTGAACAACCTACCGGTAATTAAACAAGGATAATGGTGTGAATCAGAACATGAAGCAAACTATTATAAAGAAGCCATACTCATTTATGTATATATTTTCCTCTCTCAGCAACAGATACAGTAAACAGAAAGTGACAAACCCTGTTCAAAAATGTAAAAGTAAAATTATCGACTGACTGTCCTAATAATAATAACTGTAAAAAAAAAGTCCTAAATAACATTGTAAAACCTCTAACCCATATCTGTAATTTATCATTTCAATCTGGTCCTTTTCCTAAATAAAAGGAAAATTGCAAAAGCACTTCCACTTCCCAAAAATGAGAGTAACCTCCACTATACAAATTACAGACAGAATTACAACATCCCTACTATCACAGGTTCCAAAATCTGTATTCATCAACACTTTATATCAACTAAGACGTTAATATTATTATGGGGGGGTGGCGCTCCAGTACACAGACAAACATTCTTGACCTGACAAACTCCCAAAAAGTCCTCTCTTGAAGCTCATGTATGTTTTAACAAATAAAAAAGTCTTCTTTATTAGACACAGTATGCATCATTTAAAGAAGCTCATTGTTAATGTTATCTTAAAAGACGTCAACAGAGAAGCTGATATGAATTTAAACCGTTTACTTCTTAACATATTATCTTATAATATCCAAATATATTCTAAAATGTGTCACCTATTCAACCCCTAAATAAGATTATTGTCATCTGAATAATCTCTATCTTTAAAGCATTACTGGTATCTGTGCTGTCGAAAGACCCAAACAGCCACTCCTCTTTTTCTGAGCAGATCATGATCTGACTAAGGACTTTTACGACCCTGGGTTTTCCTTTACCTTTTCTGTCTTTACCCATTTTCCCATTTTAAAGCCAACTACGAGGTCAATAGAATCATACTTTTCTTTCTCTTAAAATGCCAGAATATATTTCAGCTGTTCACAAAATCTCATGAATGCACATAACAGTACACGGACAGCACACACACATAATCACAGCCCGTCACAGACACACACACACACACACATTATCTGTCACTTTCTCTATGTCTCTCACACACACACATACACACATACACACACCAGCACACACACATAATCACAGCCCGTCACAGACACACACACACACACACATTATCTCTCACTTTCTCTATGTCTCTCACACACACACATACACACACCAGCACACACACATAATCACAGCCCGTCACAGACACACACACACACACACACATTATCTCTCACTTTCTCTCTGTCTCTCACACACACACATACACACACCAGCACACACCAGCACACACATAAACACAGGCGCTTCACCCACAAGCGCAGCCCCTCACCCCCACAATAGCAAAGCCAGCAGCCACTGCTGAACTTCACATATAATTCACAATCTTACCATCTCTATTTCTATTTTTCAGGCTCATGTCAACATAGAGTCTTATAATATCTTCACAAAGCCAAATACCCTCAACATTTAAAGTTTCTCGGGCATTTTTAAAACCTCTAGCTAAAAAAAGGGGAGGTCCCAGACCCCCTATTCCCTGACCTTCCACTACAGTTTCCAAAATCCTATTCCTATCCTCAAATGCATACCATCAACATTTTTGTTAAGTTTCTTTGGCAGCTCTTAGAATTCGGGTGGTCTCAATCCCGGGCCTCTGACCCAGCAAAAAATCTGTAACACCCGTCGATGCTACGGTGGAGCCGCCAGCCTCGAGACTTTGCGAATGCTACGGTATTCAACCTTAAAAAGCAAACACAGGCCTCTAACCCTTTATAAATACTCCTCTTAATTTCTATATATTTCCTCTTTAACTCCTATTCCAGTTTGTCCTTTTTTCATTAAATTTAGCAGTTGTCATTCCTTAAATTTAGCAGTTATTAAATTCAGCAGCTGGGTGTTTACTTAAGACTTTGGACACGGTCTTGTTTTGAGTGATATCCAATGCAGAAGAAAATGGTCTGCTCACCCTGAATGTGCCGCGCGGCCGTGTCCTCGCCTTTTTCGCAACCAGCTGTTGTTTCATAATTACCTCTTTTCCTCTTTCTCAATCCCGGACGAGCCCCCAAATTGTTGTGATCAAATTGATCACCCCGGGTTTGTTGATTGAGCTGGAAAAGGTAAATAAAGACACAAAACTGGGATACAATTAAAGAAGGCCTCATGAGGGAGGGATAAACAGCTGAGCAGAGCTCTTGCAGCCTGCTTGTTCAATCGTCCTGCTGAATATCTGCTCCTCCCTGTCCTGAGAACAAGTTTTATTGCTCTTAGAGAAAAGGAGAGAGGGGTGTGGCCCAAGTTTATAGCTGGGGGCCCCCCTTATCTCGTGCCTGTTACAGAATGGTGAGAAGTCAGAGGAATGCACCTCACTTTCACATACAGAAAGATTTAGTTAATCAGCACATGGAGTTTACATATTCAGTTTGATTTTAAATTATTCTTTATCTAACAATCCCCGTTTTGATCTCTAATCAGAGATCACCCTATTCAATTAAGTTCCTCAATATCAAGACAGAAGAAAACGTAGGTTGTTTGTTCAAGATCGTTGTAATCCCTAATTAAAAAAAAACACCTAATTTTTGTGAAGTGAATCTGAAAGTGGACGGTTTGATCCATTGAGGGTATAAAGGCGTAACTGAACCGGACCTGAACTTCCTGTAGACTCAGGTTTTCCATGACTGTGTTCCAGAGCAGAACTCCGGCCATCAGAAGGTTCTTCTGGACCTGGACCTGAATCCAGCGGAGAGTCCTGCTGTTCCATCTCAGCATGCGTGTCCTGGTGCTGCAATATCTGGTATGTTTCCTTCTGCAACCAGGAAATCACCTTTCAGCTCCACTTTAACAACGCTTGATCAGTTTTTAAGGAAATAAAACATTCTAGGACTCTGAGCTTAATCAGCTTCTGGATGATCAACAGTTCAACATCTGGGCTGCAGCAACGCTCCTTCACAGGAACATTGGCCAGTATTTGTGAAGTATTTTTCTTCTGCAGATGTGAGTGAAGGAAAGGTCCTGTGTGACTGAGCTTTCTAAACTTTTATTTTTCACTTTAATCATGTTGTGCCACAAACGGGGGTGCTGGTTCAGTTATTAAATAGTTATTAATAATTGTCCTTCGATAATTATTACGTTTTTTTTTCCAAATTATTTTGGAAAAAAATATGTATTTATTTTACACAGATTTGACACAAAGCTGGTATATTAAAAGCCTCACACGGGGCACCATTAATGTTGTGCCACAAAGAGAGTGCTGGTTCAATTATTAAAGAGTTATTAATTGTCCTTTAATTATTAATAATAATGAATAAAGTAGATAACTTATCAAATTGAATTATCAAAAGGAATCAATAAAAAACGGGGCACCACCTGACTTAAATAAAATAATAACTATCAGCAAAATCAGTCTCAAAATAGCTGTTATTCCTGATCACCGAAGGGCCGTAAATGCAAATCCTGCTCGGACTTTGAGTTCCTTTGTTTCAACCGTGCAGTCAGCTGTAAGAAAATCAAGGCTGGTCTCAGAGTGAGGCCTCAGAGCTGGGCCTTAAAGTTCAAATTAAGGCTTGCCATGTTCACATAGGACTGTGGCCCAACAATCATCTGTGCAGCTCTTAAAATAAGGCAAGGCAAGTTTATTTGTAGAGCACAATTCAACACAAGGTAATTCAAAGTTCTTTACTTCAACATTAAAAGCGGCAAGACACAATTAAAACATGAATAACAAATAAAATGATAAAAAAAAATGATAAGAAAAGAGGTAAAATAATAGAACAGCACAAGTTGTTAAAAAGTAAGGGCAGTAGAGTCACGATTAGGTTTAGTTGAGGACCCAAACGCAGGAGAGCAGGAGGCAGGAGTTCCAGAAAACTCAGGTTTATTTGTAACAAAAACCAAAAACGCTGCTGAGCAGGATCAACAAGGCAGAACAAAAAACAGAAATCCAAAAAAACAGACGAGGAGAAACATGGAGGGAGGAAACAGTACGGACCAGCAGGAGCAGGGAAAGACAAGACTAGATATAACAGGGTATAACGAGACACAGGGGATAACGAGACACAGGGGATAACGAGACACAGGGGATAACGAGACACAGAGGATAACGAGACACAGGGGATAACGAGACACAGGGGATAACGAGACACAGAGGATAATGAGACACAGGTGACGACAATCAGGGCAGATGGAAACAGGAGGGACAGAACTGAAACACAAACTGGGGGAAATGTCAAACCCTGACAAATAGAGTCCAGCAGGTACATCTCATTCTTAAAATGGCAAGAATTACGTTTCTATACGGTCAAAACGTACAAAGACCGGGTCAAATACAGGATATTTGTGGACGTGTTGCTGTTCCTTCCTTGGCCAGGTCACCCTGGAGAAAGAATATTGATCTCAATGGCTCTTTTATCTGCTTAAATAAAGGTGAAATAAAAAAACAAAAAAAAGGTTGTTCATTCGTGTCCCATGTGCTCTTCGTTTGTGTTTTCCAACAGCAAGAGAGCCGACTCTCCACAGTCTGAACCTGTATCTGCACCGGGACCAGGACCAGGACCGGGAACAGGAACAGGACCAGGACCAGGACCGGAACTGGGAGCTGAACCTGAACGAAGACCTGATCCCGAAGAAAGACCTGGAACTGAACCTGCACCAGGATCCAAACTAGAGCCTGAATCTGAAACAGAACCTGAATCAGGAACTGAACTACAGTCTGAATCTGAAACAGAACCTGAACCAAGACCTGAGCCAGAAGTTGAACCAGAACCTGAACCAGAACCTGAACCAGAACCTGAACCAGAACCTGAACCTGAACCAGGAGCTGAACCAGGAGCTGAACCAGGAGCTGAACCTGAACCAGAACCTGAACCAGGAACTAAATTACAGTCTGAATCTGAACCAGAACCTGATACTGTACCTGAGCCAGAAGTTGAACCTGAACCAGAACCTGAACCAGGAGCTGAACCTGAACCAGAGTTTGAGCCTGCATCTGCTTCTGATCCCAACCCTGAACAACGTCCTTCCTCTGATCACAAGTAAGTCGTCACCCGGAACACCACACGAAAAAACCAACTCACATATAAAAACAGAGGCTCTTCGTAATCAGGACACGCTTGTTGGTACCAACGGTACCAAAAACCAGCTGGAGGAATTCACAGATCAATCTCTAGTGGACCAGGAGGACTGGACTTATGGATAGAAGAGTAGCAGCGAGAGGAAAGGGAAGGTTTACAGACAGAGAGGACAGACCACCTCCTTTGTTGGAGACAGCAGGAGACCAAGAGAAGGAGGTGGACAAGGAGGAAGATGTTAGGCTGTATTTGGGAGTTAAAAGGATTGCTAGCATGAACAAGCACCAGAAAAGGGGCCTTGTTTATAAAAGAGTGCAGGGGATAACGAGACACGGGGGATAACGAGACACGGGGGATAACGAGACACGGGGGATAACGAGACACGGGGGATAACGAGACACGGGGGGTAACGAGACACGGGGGGTAACGAGACACGGGGGATAACGAGACACGGGGGATAACGAGACACAGGTGATAACGAGACACAGGGGGTAACGAGACACAGGGGGTAACGAGACACAGGGGATAGCGAGACACAGGGGATAATGAGACACGGGATAATGAGACACGGGTGATAATGAGACACGGGTGATAACGAGACACGGGTGATAACGAGACACGGGGGATAACGAGACACGGGGGGTAACGAGACACGGGGGGTAACGAGACACAGAGGATAATGAGACACGGGGGGTAACGAGACACGGGGGATAACGAGACACGGGGGATAACGAGACACAGGTGATAACGAGACACAGGGGGTAACGAGACACGGGGGTAACGAGACACGGGGGATAACGAGACACGGGGGTAACGAGACACGGGGGATAACGAGACACGGGGGGGTAACGAGACACGGGGGATAACGAGACACGGGGGGTAACGAGACACGGGGGGTAACGAGACACGGGGGATAACGAGACACAGGGGGATAACGAGACACGGGGGATAACGAGACACAGGGGGATAACGAGACACAGGGGATAACGAGACACAGGGGATAGCGAGACAGGGGATAACGAGACACAGGGGATAACGAGACACGGGATAACGAGACACAGGGGATAACGAGACACAGGGGATAACGAGACAGGGGATAACGAGACACGGGGTAACGAGACACAGGGGATAACGAGACACGGGGTAACGAGACACGGGGGATAACGAGACGAGACACGGGGGATAACGAGACACAGGGGGTAACGAGACACAGGGGATAGCGAGACACAGGGGATAGCGAGACAGGGGATAACGAGACACAGGGGATAAGGAGACACAGGTGACGACAATCAGGGCAAATGGAAACAGGAGGGACAGAATAATAATAATGATAATGACTTGGATTTATATAGCTCCTTCTAGGCACCCAGAGCTCTACAGAGATCATTATTCATTCATACACATCTTCACTGGTGGTGGTAGCTACGTTTGTAGCCACAGCTGCTACGTTTGTAGCCACAGCTGCTACGTTTGTAGCCACAGCTGCTACGTTTGTAGCCACAGCTGCTACGTTTGTAGCCACAGCTGCCCTGGGGCAGACTGACTGGAGCGTGGCTGCCATATTGCGCCAAACGGCCCCTCCGACCACCACCAACATTCATACACATTCACACAGAACTGAAACTCAAACTGGGGGAAATGTCAAACCCTGACATCTGTGGCAGAAATAAAAAATAAGTGGTGTGATTTAAAGGTGGAGACCAAGAGGAGAGTGGCCCGGCACTCTTTTGTTCTGTCCTCAGTCACTCTCCAGTGGTTGTGGTGGGTGACGAGGAGGTTCCCGGCCCGGCCTGTCCTGCACCGCGGCTGCAGCAGCACCAGAGCGTCCTGATTGACGCTGTGCTTCAAACACAGAGGGACACGATCAGCGCTATTATATTATAAGTCTGATATGTGATGACTTTAAAAGTATGACATGAATCTGGCTTCATTTCACCACCTCACCGCCTGCATCACCAGTTCTCCATATCTTCAAAATGTTTGTGCGCTAGGATCAAAGTTTGTGTAAAGATACGCACATTTTCCCGATAAGTTTTTTTCTTTAAATCCCAACCTTTGCCTAGAAGGTTGCGTGTGCATCTTTCAAGCCCTGTTTTGTGGCACGCAAGCTTTATAAATGAGGCCCCTGCCTGGAGGGGAGTTCAACAAGACTTCAGAAGCTGTTACTTGGACCTGTCAATCAATCACAGTCAAGCATCTGCAAACCAATCCTCTTTTCTCTACATTTCTGCAGCATTCAGCTTCAAACACGTGACGATGTGACGTCTGATTACCAGAATGACTTCAGGGAAGTGATGACCTCCGGGAGTGACGACTGTATTGTAAGTCAAACTGCTTCCAGTCTTAAATCAAAACCTCCTTTGTTCTTGAATGAGAAACTCAAGAGTTCCTTGTTCTTCAGCTTATTCAGCTGATGGAAGCAATTTTTGCAATTCCTAGTTTGACCACCAGAGGCTCCAGAAGTGAGACAGTCTCGTAGTCTGTAGAGGAAGAGCCGGACAAACGCTCTGAGGTCACCGACAGGCTTTCTGCAAACAGGTAGAAGGAGCAGGACTGGAAACCTCCTGGAACACGTCCACGTTATGGGGATGAAGGTGATTGAAGGCTGCAGGCTAATCTGGCTGCTCCTGGTGGATCACCAGACTGCAGCCAGTCTTAACGTCTGACCAGGGATAGCTGCGGTAGCGGATCCTAGTTTTCCCTTGTTTACCGTGGTTAGGGAGGTAACTACGTTGGGGTTACACTGCAAAAACTCAAAATCTTAACAAGAATATTTGTCTTATTAGTGCCACGGCTGCGCCAGAGGCACTCCTCCTCCACAGCTATGCAATAGCAATGGAGGAGGAGTGCCTCATGCTGCGCACGAGGCACTCTTATTATTGCCCAGGCTTATTATTTATTCTTCCATATAAACATCGGCGCGTAACTAGTCCCGCAGCTTTGAGAAAACATGAAAAGTAAAAACGTAGAAACGTGCGCCCTTATCGGGAATCGAGTGGTATTACTTTTATTAGCGATTCGTGCGCACGTTTTCGCACGTGTGAAAACGTGCGCTTTTTGGCCCATCCGGAACTCATTGGGAGAACTTTGGGGCCTCACCACTCACACACCATTACTCGAAAAATTCTGAACCAATTGAGAAAGTTGTAGGCCCTGAATTTAACTACAGTCCTGTGAATTTTCAGAGCGATGGCACAAATAGTTTTTGCACAAAGTGCAAAAATATTTCCAGATTTCCAAACTAATGGAGAGATTTTCCCATGTATGTGTGTGGCGCACAATGTCACACTGTGGATAGGAGGAGGTAAAAAAATTCACCTTTTTTCTGAGTCATGTAACTTTCTCATACCTGCATGTAGAAATGTCATTCAAACTTCAAAATGGAGGAAAACTTCTCTTCTCTTTCCAAACCCCAAACTGTTTTTACCTAAGATGTAAACTTTTCAAAATATGAGCACTCAAGCAAGGACTGGAAATCACTTTTTCGTCAAATCTAGAGTGCGGAATGTCGGTTGGGAGAGTGGGAGAACCCGTTAAAAATTACCTGACTTTTTATTTGTAACTCGAGCTCACGGCCAAATCGTAAAAAGGAGACAAATCATTTTTGGTCAGAATGTAGACATAGGTGTTGGGATTCATAAAATGTGACTTTGACAGGCGGGGTATGCACAACATTTAAACAGGGGGGATAAAGCGTCACCAATACCTGTCTCTGTCCCCATTGACTGCAATTTAATCAAACGTTTTCTTCAAAAGAATCACACTCTGTCTTCGCACTGAGCTTACTCACTCATTTTAAGGAATATCTGAATAAAGATTGTCAGAATCTGCCGGCTTCTGTGTCTCTCACGATATTTTCGTTTTTTGGCTACGAGCTACGGTTTGATCACAAATCGGAGTGATTTGAGACCTTGTCAGAAGCCAAAATCTGTGTTTTTCTCACAGCAAAACCAGAAAGATCCTTCCGGGAGGTTCTTGTTGCCGTAGCAACCAGAGCTCAGCTGCTGACTCATTCAGCCAGAACTGGTCACATGATTCAGTCACTAAAGTCTTCATATACTTTAACCTGAAAAATTGAGACGCCTAAAAGAATTCTGGGAAATCTGACCCCTGACCTTTGACCTTATCCGACCCCCAGTCCTGCAGCCTGATGGCCGGGAAGCTGGAACCGGTTCATGGTGGCGGCCGTTAAAAATTTAGTATAAGTTTGATATAGGGAATGTCATCAAAATCGCAATCATCCGGCATTAGTCCCGTGGCGCTTCAAAATTTCCAGGGAATTTTGTGTCTGGTTTCTAATTAAAATGTTGCATTTTTAGACAAAAAAAATCTGATTACACTTAAAACAAGAGACATCACTGTAGATTTTCAATTGAAATAAGTAGAAAAATCTGCCAGTGGAACAAGATGTTTTTGCTTGTAATCAGAAGAGATATTTTTTCCCACTGTAAGATTTTTCTACTTATTTCAAGTGAAAATGTACTTGAAACAGATGAAAATTGTCAGATAACAAGTTATTTTTCTGGTAATAATTTTTCTGCTGCGTATACGCGGGTTATCAGGTCAAACGATCTGAAGTCTATCAGAGTTTGGTGTTCTGATGAGACGATGGACAACACATTCAGGTGACTTGGACAGTGTTGATCCACAACACTACCAAAAGACCAAAAGAGTACCAATCGCAGGCTTTGAGTCTTGCACATTGGGGAACGCTGCTCTGTAACCCTTTTTCAGATTTGTGGAGGTGCCTGAGTTTGTTACAAGTCCATCTGATTCTCTGTCAAGAATTCAGATTTTAAGAATACATTTATGTTCATTTCTTTCTTTAAAGGAGGTAAAACTGTGGTTGAAGACCACTTTGGAGAATTTGGACTCCACGGGGCTGAAGGAATTCCAGTGGTTCCTGGTGAATGCAGATCAATCAAAGGATGGTATCAAACCGATCCCACTGAGTCGTCTGGAGCATGCGGACAGATTGGACACAGTAGATCTGATGAGTGAAAGATTCTCCTCAAAGACCAGAGAGGTGGCCGAGAAGGTTTTAAAGAAGTTACAAAGTAATAAAGGTATGTTGTAGAGAAGGAAAAAAAAAAAAAAAACATCTTACTATGAAGATTTTATCCTGTTTAAACAATAACTGATAATAATATTTTTCATTGACCTGCAACAGAAAAACTCTTGCAAGAACGGTTTTTCCAGGACGATCCAGTATTTCCAGCTGGTCCAACAGGTAAATGTTCCCTGTCAGTCGCATTGATTCACTTCACAAAAAAGGTGAAATGGGTCTGTTTCCCTCCCGTCAGGATGCTCTTGGTGGAGCCTCTGTAGAAGGTGCTCCTAATGGGGGCTCTGGCTTTCCTCAGTTTAAGAAGGAAGCAGAGGTGCTCTTGAGCCTTCTTGGCCAGTCAGTACGTGCACATGCAGCGATTCAAACTGGTTGGAGATCATTTGCACACATCGTACTGACTTTTAAACTGCATGTGAACACCTTAAGTCAGTCAAGTAATCTGATCAGACTGGATTCATCAACCCGCTTGCAGCACCTAGATAAGCCAGTCGCAACCGCCTTGTTAATGCCATGTGTACGGAGACATGGATATTACAGTCTGCGCATGCTCGAGAATTTCCCCCGGGTGGGGTTTTCCCCCGGAAGTGAAAGGAGACGACGTAACGCTGCTCAGTAGTAGCTCCCTGGGGTGTCGTGTGACTGCTTCAGGGGTGTCGTCAAAATATTTCCTATTCTGACATTTCATATATAAATACTGTATTTTCGCGACCATACGGGCGCCATGTGAAAAGGCATAGCCTCAGTCTTATGTGTCATATTTCTGTATTTAAAACACACACGGCGCACCGACCGAAACGGCACACACACAAGAACACACACACACAAGCACAGGAGTGTGCGTATTTAAAAATACAGCGGGAGCAAAACTTTGTTTGATTGTAGGCTACTTTATTTCAGTTTTTACAATAAGTCTCATCCCCTGTTTCTGCATTAAAGAGCTCCGCTAAATCAGCTGTGCCAGTCCGAATTCCTCGCTGTCAGAGTCACGTTCCGTGCCGTGCGGTGCCTCGGAAATGCACGCTTTTGCAAAAGCTCGCAAAATAATCCCAGCAGACACGCAGACACGCATCAACAATCAATCTGCAAACTGTGGCATAAAAAAAAACAAAATACGCCGTACCCTACGCCGTAGGCTGCGTCTATTTAACGCGGACCTAATGCCGCGTTCCATTTATCCTCGGAAGTGGGGATTTCCCAGTCCCCAGTCGGAATTTTCAACTGGAACGCCCCTCAAAGTGGGGTTTCCCACTGGGAAAGTGGGAGAGTCTTCACCACCCCCGAGTTACCATTCCAAGATGGCTGCCATTCCCAGTTCCCACTTCCGATTTCCGAGGTAAATGGAACGCGGCATAAACTCCGGAGCCTGCAGACATAAATCTCTAAATTTCGGAGCAAATTTCTTAACAGGCGTAGCTACAACTGTTAGATTTCATCTATTAAACCAACATCTTCCTAAATGATTTATTTCAGCCGGCGTGATTCTCAACAGAGCAGCGTCCCAGAGAGAGTTTCTCTCCCGGGGCGACGCAGCAGCTTGACCCGGCGGACACGTCTCTTCTCGGGCTGTGAGCTGAGGCTGCTTCCCGGGGGCGGCGGCTCTTCTCATCTCCCAAAACATCGGGTCAAATTTCTTAACAGGCGTTATTTGGATAAACTGAGCCCCGGTTGTGGATCTTAAGGTTACCTTTATACCTGAAAAAATATTAAAACTTAATAAAGTGCCATATTAACAGCGCTACAGCTGAAATTAAAACAGCTTTTGGCTCTCTGCTTCCTGATCAGGTTAGGGATGAAAACGAGGGGGAGTAGGAGAAATGGGACAGGCACCTGGGCCAAGTGCCCTAGATCTCAAGTGCCCTAAAATCTCCCCCTTCTTTTTTAGGAGTTAGGGAAGAAAAGAAGTGCGAGTGGAGAAAAGAAGGGCGAGTGAAGGAGAATTGGGATTGGCCCTTAGAATGCACTTTTTCCTTTGTTGTTAAGCGGAGGTCAACCGGAAGTGGCTCTTTGTTGAAATGGTTACCATGGTTACCTCGGGTACAGCGCCACCTAGCGTCACGGAGTCAGCCATGCTCTGGTTACAGTGGTTTATTCAATCTGATTCAGTCTGATCTCAGAACAGCATGTGTAATCAGACAAGTTGATCCAATCTTCTGCATGTCATTATCTGATCAGATCTCCAACCACCTTGAATCGCTGCATGTGCACGTACTGAGTGATGCCGTGTTGGTGTCCCAGGAGAGGTGACGTGCACACCCAGGAAATTGGTGCTGCACTATTGATAGAAACAAGGGCATGCTGGGAGTGAGCTCTCCTGAAGTCCACAACAATATCTTTTGTCCACATTCAGAGAGATTGTTGTGTGTCCACATGGTGGCTAACCTCACTCCTGTAGTCTGGTCCACATGGTGGCTAACCTCACTCCTGTAGTCCGTCTGGTCCCCGTTGTTGATGAGACCCACCACAGTCGTGTCATCTGCAAACTTGATGAGGAGGTTGCAGTTGTATCTCGCTGTGCAGTCACTGGTCAGCAGGGTGAAGACGAGGGGGCTGAAAACACAACCTTGGGGCGCCCCCGTGTTCACAGTGACGTTGCTGGATGTGTTGCTGGCGACCCACATGGCCTGTGGTCTCCTGGTCAGGAAGTCCAGGAGCCAGAGTCCCAGCCAGTCCAGTTTGTAGTCTGACGTAGTGTAATTTGTTGTCCAAGGAGTGTACGTTGGCCAACACGATGGTGGGAATCGCTGGCTTGTGTGGCTTAGCTGCTTGCCTGGTTGGTTCTGCCTATGCCAAGCAGAAACTCACAGCTGTATGTGCACCTTTGGACTTTGTAGACGTGATAAGGACGGACAGGAACATTTTTACAACACTTTGACAAACAAAGGAAAACACATATTAAGTGCGAACTGTCCACAATTGTTCTCAAACATTTCTATGGTCAAATGGAGGAAATTAGCTTCACAGCCTCGTTATAAAAACAACCAACTTGTAACAACGCCTCGTAAGATTCATTGTCAAAAGGCAACTTAAAGGGAATCATGTTAATTTTACACATGTGGCTTAATAAAGTTTTTGTTTGTTTTTCTTCTCGTAGATAGAGATGTCGAGATGATGAGTAACTTTGTTAAGAAAGTCTCTAAACAAACCCTGACGGAGTTCTTGGAGGTCCTCGTAACTAACAGTGTCTTGGATGACCGGGACAAGAAGTTGATACTGGAGGAAAACCACACCACAGTAAATAAGGCCAGCTGCCTTGTCGAGATTGTGAATGACAAGGGAAAGGAAGTCCGCAATAAGATGATCAATCATCTTCAAACCCTAAATCCTTCACTTTCCTCTGAGCTGGATGTGTCTGCCAGTCTATCTGCCAAAGGTGAGTTTATTTCGTTCTGAAATGATGGTTCTTTTCAGTTTGAGCATGACATCTTTCCCATTTTACTCCTTTAGTATTTACTATAGAAACACTTAAAAGAGAGCTCTGGTCCGGTCGGTCAGTTTTTCCAACTACTTGGGTTGAGAACCTGAAAAATCTTTATTTGCTTTTTTTCTGAATCAGAATCAAGACCTGAACCCAAAGCAAAACCTAAATCTGAAGCAGGACCTGGACTGGGAGCTGCACCTGAACCAAGACTTGATCCTGAAACAAGATCTGAATCTGAACCAGCACCCAAACTACGACCTGAACCCGAGCCAAGACCTGCGCTGGAAACTGAACCAGAGTCTGAATCTGAACCTGAACTGACATCAGAACCTGGATCTGAACCGGTACCTGAACCAAGAACTGAGCTAGAAGTTGAACCTGAACCAGAACCTGAACCTGAACCAGAAACTGAACCAGAAGCTGAACCAGGAGCTGAACCTGAACCAGAACCTGATCCAGGAGCTCAACCTGTACCCGAGTTTGAGCCTGGATTTGCTCCTGATCCCAACCCTGAACAACGTCCTTCCTCTGATTACAAGTAAGTCGTCACCCGGAACACCACACGAAAAAACCAACTCACATATAAAAACAGAGGCTATTTGTAATCAGGATACGTTTGTTGGTACCAATGGTACCAGAAACCAGCTGATCACCGGATGAATTCACAGATCAATCTCTAGTGGACCAGGAGGACTGGACTTATGGATAGAAGAGTAATCCATGCAACCTGATCTCACAAAAATCTGTGAAATGCCCACAACCTCTCACCACTATTTTCCATGGTATATACACGGAAGATGGTAACAAAAAATTCAGACTTCTATGACTTCTGCAACAGTGTTTCCTCCAAAACGTCCTGGCTGGTTAGGAGGGTGTAGAAACGTATAGGTCTGAGAGCCTCCTGACTAATGGAATGGGGCCTATTTTGTGTCTTTTTTTGCATAGTTCACTAACGCTTTTAGCTAGGAGTCTGAATGTTTTATATGTTGTTTGGGGGCATCCCCTGAACAGACAGACCTTAGTTTGGTGCAGATCAGACCTGTACTTATCCAACATTCGAATGGACGCCGTTGCCACAACATTTGACAAAACAAAGTAAAACTTGACATGTGGCCTCCATATGGGGCCTTGATTGGGCTTGCCAAGTCTAAACTCTTTGAACCCTCTGCAATGCCAACTAGCTCTGTGGAAGTCGTACAGCCACGGGACCAAAAGATCCTAGCAAAGGGCCTTCTGCATTGCAACATAGTCAGAAAACAGCCTCCCAGCTCAAAGCGTTAGTGAATTATTCAAAGAACACACAAATAAGGCCCGAAAAAGGCACCACACACGGTGACCTTTGGCACTTCTGAAGGTCGCACGGGTCTGGACCTTGGCACAGTGGATGACAGTCACCTCCTGATACAGAGTCTAGAATTTCAGCCTCCTAGCTCAAAGCATTAGTGAACTGTGCAAAAATAGACACGAAATCGGCTTTGCAGGCCCGAAAAGCAACACACGCGGTGACCTTTGACACTTCCAAAGGTCACACAGATCTGAAACTCTGCAATACATAACAAACCTCCTGTGCCTACTGAGCATTGATAACATGTCATAATCGAAGGAGAACTAATTAAAGATATTAAAAGAAAACCATAACACAATGAGGAAAATACTGTGGCGAACAAGTCGTGCCCAGAGCGTGTCTCGAACCACAGTCTCCCAGACCACAGTCAACTGCACTAACCAGTCTCCCAGACCACAGTCAACTGCACTAACCAGTCTCCCAGACCACAGTCAACTGCACTAACCAGTCTCCCAGACCACAGTCAACTGCATTAACCAGTCTCCCAGACCACAGTCAACTGCACTAACCAGTCTCCCAGACCACAGTCAACTGCACTAACCAGTCTCCCAGACCACAGTCAACTGCACTAACCAGTCTCCCAGACCACAGTCAACTGCACTAACCAGTCTCCCAGACCACAGTCAACTGCACTAACCAGTCTCCCAGACCACAGTCAACTGCACTAACCAGTCTCCCAGACCACAGTCAACTGCACTAACCAGTCTCCCAGACCACAGTCAACTGCACTAACCAGTCTCCCAGACCACAGTCAACTGCACTAACCAGTCGGCCAAATGCTGATGTGTTGCCCAGGCGGGCAAGGCCTTATCTTATCTGTGGTCGTTACACTATGTTCCAAAAAGTATTGTTTTTAATGGACAAGATCCGGCATTTTACGTTGAATTCTATTGTTCAGGTTTTAAAATTCTAGCTAAATACATAATAAAGGGAGGTGAGGTGTGAGCTTCATAACAAAACTTCTGTGCCTACTGAGCATTAATAACATGGGGTTAGCCATAGAAAGGGTCGATAACAGCCTCCTGCGCCTACTATGGCCCATATCTATGGGATGATTGTTATCGTTTTGTCCTTCATTCAATGGTATGACAGCAGTCAAATCGGGTGACAGATCCCATTGACTTCACATAGTACTATATCCTTGGTGTTCCCATTAAAACCTCAATAAAACACTGCTAAAACAGCGTTAAAAACATGCTTTTACAAACTGACAGTAACAAACAGTACCTTGCGCGACAAAATCTCATAATTTAGCCACTATAACAAAGAATAATATATAAATAATTATAATGTCATAATCCGTGTATATATCACGACCACAGATCCCATTGACTTTGCATGGTACAATATCCGTGGTGCTCACACGGAATTATACCACTTTCCGTGTATATATCACGGAAAATAGTGGTGAGAGGTCGTGGGCATTTCACAGATTTTTGTGAGATCAGGTTGAATCCATGTCTAGTGGACCAGGAGGACTGGACTTATGGAAAGAAAAGTAGCAGCGAGAGGAAAGGGAAGGTTTACAGACAGAGAGGACAGACTTCCTCCTCTTCATGGTTGGAGACAGCAGGAGACCAAGAGAAGGAGGTGGAGATGAGGAAGAGGTTACCTGCGTCGACAGTTCCCCATATCTTCAAAATGTTTGTGCTCTAGGATCAAAGTTTGCGTAAAGATACTCACATTTTCCCGTTAAGTTTTTTTCTTTAAATCCCAACCTTTTCCTACAAGGTGGCGTGCTCACCTTTCAAGCCCTGTTTTGTAGCATGCAAGCTGTGCAATACTTCTCCCGGACTCTGTGCAATATTCTACATATTCTACATATGTATATACTGTATATACTGTCATCTGTAAAAAAAAAAAAAAAAAACGATTCAAATTCACCTTAACCTTTTTTATATTACTTATATTTCTTATATTTCTTATTGTTTGCACTACTGCTATTTGTCTTGCACTGGAGAGGTGATGCTGCCTCTAATCTCACAGTACCCAAGTACACTGATAATAAAAGTATTCTGATTCTGATTCTGATAAATGAGGCCCCTGCCTGGAGGGGAGTTCAGCTAACCTGGAGAAGGTTCAACCATGTCCCTCGGAGACTCCAAGGAGGTTTGGACCACGTGGGGGAGTCCAAGCATCTCAGGGTCTTGGTAACGAGTAAGGGTTGAATGGAATGGACGGATCGCTGCGGCGTCGGCAGTGATGCAAACTATGCGTGAAATATGAGTTAATTAT
Organism: Cololabis saira; assembly: GCF_033807715.1. Taxonomy (NCBI): domain Eukaryota; kingdom Metazoa; phylum Chordata; class Actinopteri; order Beloniformes; family Belonidae; genus Cololabis; species Cololabis saira. The sequence continues at coordinate 24,805,973 of NC_084610.1, read as the reverse complement.
TCAAAAATAATCCACTTCAGAAGTTTGTAATGATTTGTTCAGAACACAAACAATAGAGGAAGAGACAGAACATGAATAAAGCAGTTAAGGTGCAGCAGAGATCGTCTGTGATGCAGAGTTCAAGGTGAATTACACAAACCTTGACTGACGCGTTTGAGTGGATGACTGAAGCAGCCGTCTATACATAGTGTTATCGCTTCACAACAAGACTTCCGAAGCTGTTACTTGGACCTGTCAACCAATCACAGTCAAGCATCTGCAGACCAATCCTCTTTTCTCTCCATTTCTGCAGCAGTCAGCTTCAAACACGTGACAATGTGACGTCTGAGGACCAGGATGACTCCAGGAAAGTGATGATCTCCAGGAATGACAATTATCATGTAAGTCAAACTGCTTCCAGTCTTAAATCACAACCTCCTTTGTTCCTGAATGAGAAACTCAAGAGTTCCTTGTTCTTCAGTTTCTTCATCTGATGGAAGCAGAAATCTCTCTCTTTCAGAGAAAATCATGTTACAGACAACAAATACATCCTCATTCCAACAGACCCGTCAGTCGATGCTAACGCAGAAGGGACAACTTTTGCAATTCCTAATTTGACCACCAGAGGCTCCAGAAGTGAGGCAGTCTCGTAGTCTGTAGAGGAAAAACCGGACAAACACTCTGTCAAAGCTGAGGTAGAGCAGCTAACGTCTGAGAGGCTGTTAGAAACATCTACCGCCGTAGACGGGGCGGATGTGAAGGTAGCAGAGGTTGCTCAAGTGTTCAGTGATCCAGTGTGGACCTTGATCCAGTTTCTGAACCTCAACCAGGTCTGTCCCCCCGAAGATCTCTGCTTAACCCTTTCATATTCAGGAGGTGGAGACGCGCAACAAAGAGCTGTTAGTGCAAGTGATGCATCTCCGGATCAGAGCTCTTGAAAAGAGTTGACCCGTGTCCATAGCTACGTCACCTCAAAGCTCACATGTTGACGTCAGTAAACACACCACGTTAGTTCCTTCGTTTCGGTCAGACGTTAACTTTTATTTTGGTGCCTTATAGCACATGGCTACTGCACTAAATTAGTGTTGGGGCCAATCCCAATTCTCCTTCACTCGCCCTTCTTTTCTCCACTCGCACTTCTTTTCTTCCCTAAGCCCTAAAAAAGAAGGGGGAGATTTTAGGGCACTTGAGATCTAGGGCACTTGGCCCAGGTGCCTGTCCCATTTCTCCTACTCCCCCTCGTTTTCATCCCTAACCTGATCAGGAAGCCCAGAGCTAAAAGCTGTTTTAACTTCAGCTGTAGCGCTGTTAATATGGCACTTTATTAAGTTTTAATATTTTTTCAGGTATAAAGGTAACCTTAAGATGTTTTCGGAGATGAGAAGAGCCGCCGCCCCCGGGGAGCAGCCTCAGCTCACAGCCCGAGAAGAGACGTATCCGCCGGGTCAAGCTGCTCCGTCGTCCCGGGAGAGAAACCTGCTGCTCTGTTGAGAATTACGCCGGCTGAAATAAATCATTTATGAAGATGTTGGTTTAATAGATGAAATCTAACAGTTGTAGCTACGCCTGTTAAGAAATTTGCTCTGAAATTTAGAGATTTCTGTCTGCCGGCTCCGGAGCTGATTTATGGGTCCGCGTTAAATCGACGCAGAGCCTACGGCGTAGGTTGCGTAACCTACGCCGTAGGCTCTGCGTTGGTGTAACACGGAACCATAAATCCCTTTATTCTGCCGTGATCTTCGGCAACTTTATCTGAAAGTGTTTAAATTACCCAGATAACAGCTGGATTACTTTGTGGTTTCTGAAGACTGTTATATCAGAAACATCCAAAACAAATCTGACGAGTCACAGGATTATTTCTCTCTATTTCTCTGAGACGAGTCTGCCTGTTTGCCTTCGGTCGGCGAGTCAAATCGACGCAGAGCCGACGGCAAAAGCATTCTGGGAAATTTTCATACCCCCTCGCTCGCCAAGTCAGCATCTGAAATCCCTCGATTTGAAGGGGCTATTCTCAGCCCCTAGCCCTCGTTATGCCCCCTCCCCCTAGGTGAAAAGAGGAATTGGGACACCACTACCTTCACGGGAACGCGCAAAAGTTAGGGTTAGTGAAGAAAAGGAGGGCGAGGGGGAGTATTGGGACGCACCCTTGGTCTCTGCCGTTGCAGTGCTAACTTGAAAAGAACGGTGTTGCACGCCTATGAACTTGTCCCTGAAGCAAATGGACAAGGTTTTAGAAACTTGATTCTAACATATAAAAATGTGTTTCCTCTAAAAGTTACACAATCCCCAACTGCTGAACGGAGACGCACGTCTAAATTGGTGTGTAAAAATGCATGTTCCCCCATTGGTGACCATGAGTGTTTTCATTGCCATGAGCAAAGACACCTGATTGCAGCAAGCCTTGTTCTAATAACAAAAGAGAAAAAATCTCGGAACCCTGGTGGTGTGGGATCTGTTTGTTTCAGACACGCCCACATCAGACACACTAACCTTTGAGATGCTCAGACCGGCAGAGCCAGCAGGTCTAGCTCCGCCCCCTATTGTGTTTGCTCTCTGTTACTTGCACCGTCCGCCCAAAGTTTGTAGGTCTTTAGTTCCTTTGTCCTGAGGATTGTCCTGAGGGTTGTCCACATGTCCTGAAGGTTGTCCACATTATCTGGACAGGACTTCATATGTTGGAGTGGTTTTTTTAGATCTAAAAAGGGCATTTGACACGGTAAATCATACGGTCCTGATAGACAAACTTTCTTCTTTTAACTTTAACTTTAACTCAGAAAAGTCCAGCATGTGGGTAAAATCTTACTTAGAGAACAGAAAACAGTCTGTGGCAGTGGAAGGGACTAAATCCCCACACATTAAGTGTAAAATGGGGGTCCCACAAGGGTCGATACTAGGGCCACTGCTCTTTTCGCTCTATATCAATGATATGCCACTTGCGTGCAAAAATACTCATCTACAACTTTATGCAGACGATGCAGTGATATTAAAATCTTCGAAATCTATCCAAGAGGCCCCCAATATTTTAACAACAGAATTATCCCACATCTATAGTTGGCTTAAGAAATCATGTCTCACCCTAAACACCAAGAAAACCGTCTGCATGTATTTCTCAAAAACACCGAAGGTCATATCCCACTCTGGTATTTTCTTAGGAGGAGAGGAGCTTGAAGTCGTAAAGGAGTTCAAGTATTTAGGAGTCATCCTAGACTCTACCCTCTCCTTCAAGAGTCACGTAAACAAAATTACAAAAACGGTGAAATTTAACCTTGCAAATTTTAAATCAATTAGACCCTCATTAACAACTGAGGCAGCCAGAGTCTTTATGCACGCAATGGTGTTATCCCATATTGAATATGGCTTCACAAACTGGTCTTTTACCAACAAAACCATGCTCAACCAGGTGGAATCTTTGTATAAGAGAGCGATAAAAATACTGGACAAAAAAACCAGTAACACATCATCACTGTCAGATACTTAAAAAATATCAACTCCTTAGTTTTGACAACCTCACTACCTTTAAATCTGCCTGTGCTACATTCAAAATCCTAAGAGGTTTAGCACCGCCCCCACTGTCTGTCTACATAAGACAAAACAAAAAAACGCCAGCCATACAACCAGGGCATCCTCCAGAGGTGATTGCATAATCCCATTCAGACGCACTGCACATTATAGTATTAATGGTATATTTATAGTGTATTAATGGTGTATTTATAGTGTATAGTGTATGCACAGGGGCAGAGCGTACTGTCAGTCCAGGGTAGCCGCATCTGGAACTCATTACCTGTCGTAGTAAGGGACTGCAACACATTTGCCACATTCAAGAACAGCTTAAAGAAATGGCTATTAAGTAAACAGGACTGTAACCATGACCCTCGGTAAAGATTCATTTGTCACCTTGTCACTTTACTGCATAATAACATCATAGTGTTAATAATGCACTTTGCCACTTTATTTAAACACTGACAATCTGATTGTAAACAAGAGGTGATGCTTCATGCCATCACCTCTTGGTTTGCTATTTTTTATGTAAATGATTACTCAGCTGACTAGTAATTATCTACCTCTTCTTACTTTTTCCTTTTTTTTCTTTTTTTTTTACCCTCTCACCCCTCCCCAGTTATGTTGTACTTCATGTCCCTTTTTTTCCTTTCTCTTCTCCTTCCGGCCCCATCTCCACAATCTGTTTACCCTACAACTGGCATAGAACCTTAAATTCCACAACCAAACAATACATATGATCTGGTTTTGCTGCAGCCCATTCCATCTTCACTCTCCCCTCCCCTCCCATCCTCCTTGTCTTTCCCCCATTATAGCACTTTAACTTTAAACCCTCAGCACTTTAATTGTAACCAGCACTTTAACTTACTCTGGCACTTTACCGCCTAAACTTTTAACTGCTAAATGTGAAAGTATGTGTGTAATGTATTCACTATTGTAATATATGTAAATGTCTAAGATCGTGTTAGTAAGATTGATGTGTCAGGTTGTTCTCCTGTTCCTTCTATCTTAAATAGAAGCAAAATAACAAGAAACAGAAACTTTTTGCACGCTTTATTTGTATTTGTTTTAACTTGTTGTTTAACGTGTCTCTCTTTTATATTTTTAGCCGGGGGACTGCCAATGGAAACTAGCTCTAGAGCTAAAATTGGGGCCATTTGCATTTTTAATTCTAAATGTATATGAATGTACACTGTCCCTTCCCAAATTAACTGAATTGAATTGAATGTCCTGAGGGTTGTACACATGTCCTGAGGGTTGTACACATGTCCTGAGGGTTGTACACATGTCCTGAGGGTTGTACACATGTCCTGAGGGTTGTCCTGATTTCATCAGATTTTAAAGTCTATGTTGTCCAGGTCTGTCTTGAGAGGGATGAGGGTCTTCCACTTTTGCTCTTTGCCATCAGAGAGACCGCACAGGGATCTCTTGGATTTAGTCCTGCAGCTTTAGTCTTTGGTCGTGCGGTGGGTCGTCCTCTTCAGCTTCTCAAGGGAAAATGGTGGCCGGAAACATCTCACACTGAGCACAATGTGCTAGATTATGTCAGTAGTTTTCAGGAGCGTCTTCATCATGCGTGTCAGTTGGCACAAGAGTTGTTGTGTTGTGATATGACATCAATGTAGACCAGGGGTGCCCAATCCTGGTCCTCGAGAGCCCCTATCCAGCATGTTTTAGATGTTTCCCTGCTTCCTCACACCTGATTCTAATTACTCGTCATCATTAGCTTGTCATAAAGGTCTGGACAGTTCTGTTGTTGAAACAGCTACTTTTATCACGGTGTGCTTAAGCAGGGAAACATCTAAAACATGCTGGATAGGGGCTCTCGAGGACCAGGATTGGGCACCCCTGATGTGGACGATCGGAAGCCCATTACTACCAGACTGGACGCAACAGGGTCAATGGTCCAGCTGACTGCCAGACTCATCTTTGGTTTTACTGGGTTGGCTGGAGTCCACTCCCGCCAAGAAGACCTGCAGGTCCAAATGTGGGCCTGTTGGAGCAGGAAACATCTAAAACATGCAGGGCAGCGACCCTTGAGGGCCAGAGTTGGGATACACTCGTCTGTAACCCATTTCAGATTTCTGGATGTTCCTGAGTTTGTTCAAGTTCATTTGATTCTCTGTCAAGAATTCAGATTTTAAGACTTAATTTATGATGATTTCTTTCTTTAAGGTAAAAAGGTGGTTGAGGAACACTTTGAAGAATTTGGACTCCAGGGGGCTGAAGGAATTCCAGTGGTACCTGAGGAATGCAGATCAATCAAAGGATGGTTTCAAACCGATCCCACTGTGTTATCTGGAAAAGGCGGACAGATTGGACACAGTAAATCTGATGATGCAGCGGTACTCCTCAAAGACCAGAGAGGTGGCCGAGACGGTTTTAAAGAAGTTACAAAGTAATAAAGGTCTGTTGTAGAGAAGGAAAAAAAACAAAACATCTTACTATGAAGATTTTAATCCTGTTTAAACAATAACTGATAATAATATGTTTCATTGACCTCCAACAGAAAAACCTGTTGTCCAGGACGATCCAGTCTCTCCAGTTGGTGCAACAGGAAATGGTCCCGGTCAGTCGCATTGATACAATTCACAAAAACTGTGAAATGGGTGTGTTTCCCTCCCGTCAGGATGTTCTCGGTCCACATGGTGGCTAACATCACTCCTGTAGTCTGGTCCACATGGTGGCTAACCTCACTCCTGTAGTCTGGTCCACATGGTGGCTAACCTCACTCCTGCAGTCTGGTCCACATGGTGGCTAACCTCACTCCTGTAGTCTGGTCCACATGGTGGCTAACATCACTCCTGTAGTCTGGTCCCCATGGTGGCTAACCTCACTCCTGTAGTCCGTCTGGTCCACATGGTGGCTAACCTCACTCCTGTAGTCTGGTCCACATGGTGGCTAACCTCACTCCTGTAGTCTGGTCCACATGGTGGCTAACCTCACTCCTGTAGTCTGGTCCACATGGTGGCTAACCTCACTCCTGTAGTCTGGTCCACATGGTGGCTAACCTCACTCCTGTAGTCTGGTCCACATGGTGGCTAACCTCACTCCTGTAGTCTGGTCCACATGGTTGCTAACCTCACTCCTGTAGTCTGGTCCACATGGTGGCTAACCTCACTCCTGTAGTCTGGTCCACATGGTGGCTAACCTCACTCCTGTAGTCTGGTCCACATGGTGGCTAACCTCACTCCTGTAGTCTGGTCCACATGGTGGCTAACCTCACTCCTGTAGTCTGGTCCACATGGTGGCTAACCTCACTCCTGTAGTCCGTCTGGTCCACATGGTGGCTAACCTCACTCCTGTAGTCTGGTCCACATGGTGGCTCACCTCACTCCTGTAGTCTGTCTGGTCCACATGGTGGCTAACCTCACTCCTGTAGTCTGGTCCACATGGTGGCTAACCTCACTCCTGTAGTCCGTCTGGTCCACATGGTGGCTAACCTCACTCCTGTAGTCTGGTCCACATGGTGGCTAACCTCACTCCTGTAGTCTGGTCCACATGGTGGCTAACCTCACTCCTGTAGTCTGGTCCACATGGTGGCTAACCTCACTCCTGTAGTCTGGTTCACATGGTGGTTAACCTCACTCCTGTAGTCTGGTCCACATGGTGGCTAACCTCACTCCTGTAGTCTGGTTCACATGGTGGTTAACCTCACTCCTGTAGTCTGGTCCACATGGTGGCTAACCTCACTCCTGTAGTCTGGTCCACATGGTGGCTAACCTCACTCCTATAGTCCGTCTCGTCCCTGTTGCTGATGAGACTCACACACATTCGTGTCAACTGCAAACTTGATGAGGAGTTTGGAGTTGTATCTCGCTGTGCAGTCATGGGTCAGCAGGGTTAAGACGAGGGGGCTGAAAACACATCCTTGGGGTGCCCCCGTGTTCACAGTGACGGTGCTGAGTGTGTTGCTGGTAACCCGTACGGCCTGTGGTCTCCTGGTCAGGATGTCCAGGAGCCAGTTGCACAGCGAGGTGCTGATTCCCAGCCGGTCCAGTTTGTAGTCTGACGTAGTGTAATTTGTTGTCCAAGGAGTGTACGTTGGCCAACACAATGGTGGGAATCGCTGGCTTGTGTGGCTTAGCTGCTAGCCTGGTTGGTTCTGCCTATGCCAAGCAAAAACTCACAGCTGTATGTGCACCTTTGGACTTTGTAGACGTGATAAGGACGGACAGGAACACTTTTACAACACTTTGACAAACAAAGGAAAACACATATTAAGTGCGAACTGTCCACAATTGTTCTCAAACATTTCTATGGTCAAATGGAGGAAATTAGCTTCACAGCCTCGATATAAAAACAACCAAACTGTAACAACGCCTCGTCAGATTCATTGTCAAAAGGCAACTTAAAGGGAATCACGTTCATTTTACACATGTGGCTTAATAAAGTCTTAATAAAGCTTTTGTTTGTTTTTCTTCTCGTAGATAGAGATGTCAAGATGATGAGTGACTTTGTTAAGAAAGTGTCTAAACAAACCCGACAAATCTTTATTTGCTTTTCTTTTCCTTTTCACATAACAAGCTGGACAGAAGTGTGACAACTTAGCAGAAACTATTTGGAGTGGAGAAGGTCTTTGTCTTTGGGAAGGCAAGGGAATAGTCGCTTGTCTCCAGCCCACCAGCTCCGTCTCCAGCCTCTATCTACTCGTGTATTTACCATTCCTCCTCTTTATGTGTCCAAACCATCTCCCACTTTCTTCCCTCACTTGGGACTATAAACACATCCACCATATGTTAATCAAATGCTGACGGAGCTGCAGAGCTGTCAGGGATGTTCATATGTTTTTTGGATAGCGACTGATGTGCTCTGATAGCAACTGTGGGGACCAATTCCACTCAAAGTCTTAAACCTGGACTTTCCACTTCAACCCACAACCCATCAGGATTGTTGACTGCCAACATCCTGGTACTAGAAACTCAGATGTTTTTGTCAGTTCCACGTCCTGAATGTTCAGAGGTGTTTTAAAAATGATCTACTCAATATTGGATAGTTCATCGTAAATTTACAGCTGATCAGCAGATGTTCAGATCTTGATTGTTTTTAGAATTCATTTGTTGAGTGAACTTTATAAAACACTAAATCTCTGTCTTTACGTTCTTTCATTAAGATATGTTGGTTGCAGTTTGTAAAAAGCAGCTGAAGTCTACGCTGAAGAAGAAGTACCAGCGTGTATCTGAGGGGATACCTAAAGCAAGAAAGAAAACCCTTCTGGAGCAGATCTACACGGAGCTCTACATCAAAGAGGGAGTGACCGGAGAGGTCAACGATGAACATGAAGTCAGACAGATTGAAGCAGCTTCCAGGAAACCAGACGGAGCAGAAACAACCATCAGACAGGAAAACATCTTTAAACCCCCACCTGGAACAGATGAAACAATCAGAACAGTGATGACGAAGGGAGTGGCCGGCATCGGGAAAACAGTCCTAACACAGAAGTTCAGTCTGGACTGGGCTGAAGGCAGAACCGACCAGGACATCCAGTTCCTGCTTCCATTCACCTTCAGACAGCTGAATGTGCTGAGAGAGGAGAAGTTCAGCTTGGTGGAACTAGTTCATCTGTTCTTCTCTGAAACCAGAGGAATCTGCAGCTTTGAAGAGTTCCAGGTCGTGTTCATCTTTGACGGTCTGGATGAGTGTCGACTTCCTCTGGACTTCTACAACAATGAGTTCATGACTAACGTTACAGAGTCCACCTCAGTGGACGTGCTTCTGACAAACCTCATCATGGGGAACCTGCTTCCTTCTGCTCGTCTCTGGATCACGACACGACCCGCAGCAGCCAATCAGATCCCTCCTCACTGTGTTGACATGGTGACGGAGGTCAGAGGGTTCACTGACCCCCAGAAGGAGGAATACTTCAGGAATAGGTTCAGAGAAGAGGAGCAGACCAGCAGGATCATCTCCCACATCAAGACATCACGGATCCTCCACATTATGTGCCACATCCCAGTGTTCTGCTGGATCACTGCTACGGTCCTGGAGAACGTCCTGGAGAACGTCCTGGAAACCAGAGAGGGAGGGGGGCTGCCCAAGACCCTGACTGAGATGTACATCCACTTCCTGGTGGTCCAGGCCAAACTGAAGAGGGTCAAGTATGACGGAGGAGCTGAGACGGATCCACACTGGAGTCCAGAGAGCAGGAAGATGGTGGAATCTCTGGGAAAACTGGCTTTTGAGCAGCTGCAGAAAGGAAACCTGATCTTCTATGAATCAGACCTGAGAGAGTGTGGCATCCATGTCAGAGAGGCTTCAGTGTACTCAGGAGTGTTCACCCAGATCTTTAGAGAGGAGAGCAGCCTGTACGAGGACCAGGTCTTCTGCTTCATCCATCTGACCGTCCAGGAGTTTCTGGCTGCTCTTCATGTCCATCAGACCTTCATCAGCTCTGGAGTCAACCTGCTGGATGAACAGAAGAACACAGAGACTGACCTCTATCAGAGCGCTGTGGACAAGGCCTTACAGAGTCCCAACGGACACCTGGACTTGTTCCTGCGCTTCCTCCTGGGTCTTTCACTGGAGACCAATCAGAACCTCCTACGAGGTCTGCTGGAACCAGATCAAAGAAGTTCACAGAACAATCAGAAAACAGTTAAATACATCAAGAAGAAGATCAGTGGGGATCTGTCTGCAGAGAGAAGCATCAACCTGTTCCACTGTCTGAATGAACTGAACGATGGTTCTCTGGTGGAGGAGATCCAACAGTCCCTGAGGTCAGGACATCTCTCCACAGCTAAACTGTCTCCTGCTCAGTGGTCGGCTCTGGTCTTCATCTTACTGTCACCAGAAGAAGATCTGGAGGTGTTTGACCTGAAGAAGTTCTCAGCTTCAGAGGAGGCTCTGTGGGGGCTTCTACCGGTGGTCAAAGCCTCCAAGAAAGTTCTGTAAGTCTTCATTAAATCAGCATTTAAAAAAAAAGAAAACAGAGATATGTTGCTTCAACAACAAAAATTAAAAGGCCTCTTGTTCTTGTAACACTCTCTTGTCAGAATGAGTCGCTGTCAACTCTCAGGGAAAGTCTGTGCAGATCTGTCCTCAGTTCTCAGCTCTCAGTCCTCCAGTGTGACAGAACTGGACCTGAGTAACAACGACCTGCAGGATGCTGGACTGGAGCAGCTGTGTCCTGGACTGGAGAGTCCAGACTGTCACCTGGAGTCTCTCAGGTCAGAATCCACTAAGGGCCTGATTTACTAAAGGTTTGCGTGCGTAAAAACGTGTGCAAACTTGACATCACCCGCAAACCTGAAAAAAGTGGAAGCTGATCTACTAACAGCGTGCAAAGAGGACTGCTCCCTCTCAAATGAGCAAAATAGCACACGCTGTTCATTTAGTACTTTTGCCCTGATGAATAATCAATATGGGGCGTACCCGCCAGAAATCGCTAAATACTGGGAGGGGAAAATGCAAATAGGTTCATTTACCACACGCAATGAGATTTACCAAGCCTGAAAGTTTTTGCGAGGATTGTGATTGCGTCTGTATTTAATACGTTCGAAAGGAAGGTGCTAATCTCCACATGCAAAAGGAGAAATATTTTATTTGAATGTTAAATCGAGTATTATTCAGCAAAAGGTTGCCACAGGAGGCACATTCTTTTTTTATTTGTGATAATAAATAAATTACGTGTTTTCATGGAGAAAAAAGTGTTTCTTATTGTGTGGCTGTTCTGCAGTCTTCATACCCCGGTGTTGTGCCGTATTCAGCACCCCTGCCGTGAAAAGCACCCCCTTGTCGACATATATTACCCACAGATCTCTTATTCACGAGTAAATGTCAAAATGGACTAAATGCTCATGTTTAATTTACTACAAATGACAACGTACACACAATGACAAAAATTATATTCTCATTCCGTGTCACGTTATGTTTAGCGTCCAGTTTTGTGTTAATGATTCATGTTTAAATGCGCTCATGGATTCCACAATAGTCATACTTTCTCACAATCACAGTCACAGATAACAAAAATCGGGTAAATGGTTATTGATGTCATTAATTAATACTTGCTTACTGTGTTGTCTTCCAATATATTTGTAAATATATATAATATAAACTCCTAAGTATGTGTTTGTGTGAGTGTGTATGAGGGGGTGCTGTTCACGGCAGTGGTGCTGAATACGGCACAACAGCGCAAACCGTAAGACACGCAACACCTCATTTAAATACTGAGGTTTGCACCTGTTATCAATTGCGCAAGCATTCTTAGTTGATCACCCGCAAAACACACAACAACAGCACGTGCAAACTTTTTCAGTCCACACGCAATTTAGTACTCTTTATTTAGGATCTTAGTAAATCGGGCCCTAAGTGTTCAACTGGTGACCGTTACAACTGTTTGTTTGGTTGTTTTATTAGATCCCCGTTAGCTACTGACCTTTCACAGCAGTTTCTCTGGGGTCTCATCAGAATCATCAGCTGAATTACAACATTATCATTAAAGGTATAGTCTGTAATCGTATTCAAAAACATTTATTGTTCTACTGGGTGAAATGGTCCTTCCATTCTGAGAGTAGCCAGTGAATAAAGCTTCTTCTCAAAGCTTAACATATTATCTCCAATCCAAACGTCTGGTAATTCATTCCTCGCCACCATCACTCTGGGATTCATTGTCTTCTGTTTTAAATTACTTCTACATGTAGGCAACAGAAAACCACCTGACGAGTTTGAGTTGTCTTGTTCATGAAATGTTAAACAAATAAACTTTCCTAAATGACCTCATGATCTCTCTTTAATCTCCTCTGCAGACTGAGTGGCTGTAACCTCTCAGGGAACATCTGTCCACTTCTGTCCTCAGTTCTCAGCTCTCAGTCCTCCAGTCTGACAGAACTGGACCTGAGCAACAACGACCTGCAGGATTCTGGACTGGAGCAGCTGTGTCCTGGACTGGAGAGTCCACACTGTAAACTGGAGTCTCTCAGGTCAGAATCCACCAAGTATTCAACTGGTGACCGTTACAACTGTGATACTGAAGGATTTTTGATATGTTTCTGCTGATCCTCTGACTTTTCCTTCAGCGCCATCATCAGGTGGACACGAGGACAGAGTCAGCTTTAGTCTCAGAGCAGTTCTCTCAGAGTCTCTGCATGTGTGTTGTGTGTCTGCAGCAGGACACTTGAGCAGAGAACATGCAGCAGACCTGTGTTGTGTGTCTGCAGCAGGACACTTGAGCAGAGAACATGCATAGACCTGTGTTGTGTGTCTGCAGGCTGTCAGGCTGTCTGATCTCAGAGGAAGGAAGTTCTTCTCTGGTCTCAGCTCTGACCTCCAACCCCTCCCACCTGAGAGAGCTGGACCTGAGCTACAACCATCCAGGAGAGTCAGCAGGGACGCTTCTGTCTGCTGGACGGGCGGATCCCCGCTGGAAACTGGACACTCTCAGGTAGGACACTCTCAGGTAGGACTCACTCAGCCCCCCCCTACTCCTGTCAGGGGTGGGATGTTATTTAGAGGACCAGGGTCCTCTAAATAACATCCCACCCCTGACAGAGACTGAGCTGGTCTGTCCCCCCTCCTCCTGTCAGGGGTGGGATGTTATTTAGAGGACCCTGGTCCTCTAAATAACATCCCACCCCTGAGAGAGAATGAGCTGGTCTGACCCTCCTCCTCCTTCCAGGGTGGAGCCTGCTGGACAACGATTTCTGACACCAGGTCTGAGGAAGTGTAAGTGTGTTTTCATTCAACCATCTTCAGTCGTTCATGAGTCCATCAGTGATCAATAACTGATCAATAATAACTGCAGCTGGGTTGTTTGTTCTCTCCATCAGATTCCTGTCAACTCACCGTCGACATAAACACAGTCCACAAGAACATCAAACTGTCTGACAACAACAGGAAGATGAATTTTGTGAAGGAGGATCAGTCATATCCTGATCATCCAGACAGGTTTGATGATAAACCTCAGCTGCTGTGTAGAGAAGTTCTGACGGGTCGCTGTTACTGGGAGGTCCAGAGGACAGGAACAGTTTTTGTATCAGTGAGTTACAGAAGAATCAGCAGGAAAGGAAACTCTGATGAGTGTAAGTTTGGATGGAACGATCATTCCTGGAGTCTGTCATGTTCTGGTGATGGTCAGTACCAAGTCTGGCACAATAAAAGAGGAACACCTCCCTCCTCCTCTTCCTCAGTCTCTGACAGAGTAGCAGTGTACGTGGACGTTCCTGCTGGAACTCTGTCCTTCTACAGCGTCTCCTCTGACAGACTGATCCACCTCCACACTATCAACACCACATTCACTGAACCTCTCTATCCCGGGTTCAGGTTCTGGTCTGGTTATGGTTTTGGGCGTGGTTCTGATTTTGGTTCTTCAGTGTCTCTGTGTTGAGTTCAGTCTCCAGAGCCTCCTGTCAGAGAAACTGTCTCTGTTGGACAGATGGTTGAGTCTGTACATGTCTGTCTCTGTTTCCATCAGAACACCTGAATCACACCTTGGTGAAACTGTTCTGAATGATTCCTTGGAAATTTCTTTCTCTTCCGGTCCTTTAAAGGTGGAAGCTGCCGTTATCAAGTTCAAGTTAACTTTATTAATACCTTTAGGTAGATTTGTTTTGCAGTCAAAGGCATCTTACACACAATCTTTACCGTCATTAATTTGACACAGGACAAAAACAATAAAAACAATGAACAGGTTTGCAACGGAACAAGACAGACATGGCAGGAATCACGATGACAGGATAAAAGTAGATGTTTCCCACAAGGCAAAGAACAATTAATGAACAAAGAAAGTAAAAACCAAGGTCAGGGTTTCTAATAAATAGAAATAAAAAAGTTAATAGCAGGATAGACCTCAGTAATAAATAAAAATCGTTAAGATTTGTTTAAAAGAGAGACAGCAGCAGGAACAAAGCTGTTCCTGTAGTTCCTGGTCCTGGAGACTTTAAGCCTGATGGCAGTAGCTGGAACTCACTCGCTAAGGGAGGCATCATTGGGGATGGAGCTGGAGCTGCAACTGTTTAGCGTCCAGCGACTCCAGGCCCAGCTGAGTTTCCCCAACCAGCCGACCATCTAATGATCTGGTTGAGTAGCTCCTTTCTTTTAGGGTTTTTCTTTTAAGGTTTTTGTCAGATTGAGCTGTAGGTATGAGTCTTCACACCACTTGACAAAGTTTTCAACAACAAGGCCGTGGTCGTTTTAATTTCCCTGCAGCAGGCTAACAATCACAGTCATCTGCATACTTTAAAATGAGGCGGTTGTTAAAAGTGCTCTGACACATATTAGTGTATAAGATGAATAAAAAGAGTGAGAGCGCGCCCCCTGGTGGTGAGCCTGGGGAAGAACATTATGTCAGATAAAAACCCATCAACTCTGACTCTCTATGTCCTGTTTGTTAAAAAGTTTAAAATCTAGCCCACCAGATTTGTACTCAAGTTAAAATGTTCTAAAAGCCTGTGGTGGCAAAAATTGTTGTTCGTTCAATAAAGTGTTCAAAAAAGAATGTCTTGACACGTCAGCTGTCTTTCTAGAGTTTTAATAAAAGGCATTCATGAATGGAGATCACACAGTACAACTGATCAGAAAGCAGTCAGTGTTCTGAGTGAGCCGAAGATGTTTAGAGACACCCTATCTTATATTTCAGCAGGCCTAAAACAAAAGACGGAGAAATGGCCCCCTGACAACCATGCCTGGCTCCACCGCCTGATAGTGAGAAATTCCACAGGCACTGTGTCAAAGGAGCTTGACCTCGGGCTACATAAATTGTCAGCATAGGAATGTGCACTTGAAAACAGTATTGTGCATGTTATACCAACATTTCCCATTACATTCCACCCTTTTTAACATTTTTATGCTAAGCCATAATAAATTAGGAAATTTTGGCCTCTAGATCAGGTGCATGGCGTGCGTGTGGATCAGGAACCCGTTGGCAGTGGCTGGCGTGGATCCACGTGGCCCTCTCTGCAACCTTGACTGCTGTCTCCGTCACCAGAAGCACTTGGAACGGTCTGTTCCACCTCCGAGCTTTCCAGTGTTTACGTCTGAAGTCTTTCACCATGATGTAGTCTCCACTCCGAGGTCGTGGAGTTTTGTCTCTGCCGGTTTGGGGAGGGCGACCTTAACCTGTTTGTGAATATCAGACAAAACAGACGACAATGTTGCACAATATCGTAACATTTCATCTTCACAAAGGCCCGGCTCTTGCAGCTGCCTTTTAACAGGCCCAAATCCCTGTTTAGAGGTCTCCCAAACAGGATTTCAAACGGGCTCAGGCCATTTCTGCTTCTCTGGCGCGCCCTCCTGTGCATCAGCACAATGGGGAGCCCTTTGGTCCAGGACAGTTTTGAAGCCTCACACATTAGTAAATTTGTTTTTCAAAGTGCCATTTTCCCTTTCACATGCACCACATGAGGCTGGGTAGTAGGAGCAATGTTGTCTTATGCCCATATACTCACCAACCTGTTTCAGTGTAGCACTCACAAAAGGAGTGCCATTGTCTGAGCTGATTTTTGCTGGAATTCCCCATCACAGGTGCATCAAAACCTTTGCCACTGCAGTGGAGTCCTGTTTTGTTGTGGGGAAAGCTTCAATCCATTTGGAAAACATGCAAACGATAACCAAAACAAACTCTTTGCCTTCATTAGGTGTAAGTTCAATGAAATCCATCTGCAAATGCTGAAACGGTCTGTCTGGTGGAGGGTGGGCAGCCTGTGGCCCCTTTAACCCCTTTCCCACATTGTTTGTGGAGCAGATCACACATCTTTTGCAAAAATCAGTGGCGTAAGTTGTGAAACCTCTCGTGAACCAGTGTCTTCGTATTTAACTCACCATCCCCCCCTTTGACACATGGTCCAATCCGTGTGTCAATTTAGCATAGTGAGGGAAAAGAAATCTGGGGAGACAAGGCCGGCCGCCAGGGCCTGTCCACACACCGTCAATTACCCTGCAGTCTACATTCCTCCAGGACTGTTTGCCCTCCCCCGAAATGACATGACCCAGAAACGTAACCTCTGGGGCAGCAAACTGCAGTTTGGACAGGCTGGCTTTATGCCCCTGTTCAGCCAAATGGGTCAACAGAGCCAGAGTAGCTTTAACGCATTTGTCTCTGGTCTCACTCGCAACCAAGATATCATCAACATACTGCAATGAAGCACTCCCCTCTGGCAACACCAGAGTTTCCAAACTGTCCCTTAGAGCAGCATTGTAAATAGTTGGGGATTCACAATAGCCCTGACACAGACGAGTGAACATGTACATTTTACCATCAAAACAAAAAGCAAACCAAAATTGACTGTCAGGATGCACTGGAACGCTGAAAAAAGCATTGGAAAGATCAACAACTGAAAACCATTTACTTTCTGCTGGAATCTGAGACAGAAGAGTATATGGATTTGGAACCGTCGGCACCCTGGCCTGCACAGCATCATTTACAAACTGCAGGTCTTGCACAAATCTCCACTCCGCAGGCACGCCCTCAGGTCAAATCTTTTTCACAGAAAAAATTGGGGTTCTCACCGTAGAATCAGCACACGGTACAATCACAACAGCTTTGAACAAAGCGTCAAACACAGGCCTGATGCCTTCAACCGCCTCACGTCTGAGAGGATACTGATTACAGCAAGGCCTGTAATCTGATTTAGGTGTTATGATGACAGGCTCACAGTTTTTAATCAGCCCCACATCATGTTTGCTTTTGGCCCAGAGATGAGAAGGAATTTGTTTTAGCTCAGGGACCTCTGAAACAGACGATAACATGTGCGCATCAGTATCACGTATAAGGAAAGCAGAGAAAAAAGGTGTAGCCGCATGATCGACGTCACAATTCAACAATGTGCGTTTGGTCCTCAGTGTTTTGTTAACTTGCACCTAAGGATTTACCATGTCCTCCCAATCGGAGGAGTTTTTCAAAGTTCGCACCTAAAGATTTAATTCAGTATGTGCGGATTTCTCAATGTGATGTGTGGTTCAGATTGTGTCAAATCTACCATATTGTGGTAATGTCAGAGAGGCAGCACATTTTACATTATCCCAAAACAGCCAGTCCAAATGCAACATTTCATTTCCCGCCATTATTCCATCCGACGATGAAAATACATCATGCATAACGGGCTCTCCTGATCTCTCAATTTGCACTCCAGCCAGTGTGCATGTTAAAGAAAAACCCAGCAAACACATAATATCCCTCCCCAACAGGTTAACTGGACATCTAGTCGAAATGAGGAAAGAGTGTTTAAACGTTTCGCCAAAAGAAGGGTCAACGCAAGTTTGGGGAACCAAATATCGTTCCGAGAGAGGTTTCCCACCCACACCGACTGTTTCTGATATCTGCCGCTCAATTTATGTGGTGGTTTGCCATATTCACAGCTCCGCAGAACAGATTCAGTTGCACCGGAGTCGACCAGGAAAGACATAGCAACATTGTTTACAACCAAAATGTATCTAGGCATCTGTCTGTATGCCTCAGACGAAAATATAGTGGAAATCTCATATTGTAGCTCGTCTGCCTGTCCTACCTCGAGATCACGAATTGTGTCATGAATTAGCTGTGCACAGTTTAAGTAATTTTAATGCTCTATTTTATGTGTCCACTAGAGGGCAAATAAATACATTTAAATGCATTAATTTATGTGTCGACTAGAGGGAAAATAAGACATTTTAAGGCAGTAATTTATGTGTCCACTAGAGGGCAAATAAATGCATTTAAATGCAGTAATTTATGTGTCCACTAGAGGGCAAATAAACTCATTTTAAATGCAGTAATTTATGTGTCCACTAGAGGGCAAAAAGATATTTAAATGCAATAATTTATGTGTCCACTAGAGGGTAAATAAATATATTTAAATGCAGTAACTTTTATGTCCACTAGAGGGAAAATGAATTCATTTAATTTCAGTAATTTATGTGTCCACTAGAGGGCAAAAAATGCATTTAAATGTAGTAAATTATGTGTCCACTAGAGGGCAAAAAATGCATTTAAATGCAGTAAATTATGTGTCCACTAGAGGGCAAAAAAATGCATTTAAATGCAGTAATTTATGTGTCCACTAGAGGGCAAATAAATGCATTTAAATGCAATAATTTATGTGTCCACTAGAGAGCAAAAAATGCATTTAAATGCAGTAATTTATGTGTCCACTAGAGGGCAAATAAATATATTTAAATGCAGTAACTTTTATGTCCACTAGAGGGAAAATGAATTCATTTAATTTCAGTAATTTATGTGTCCACTAGAGGGCAGATAAACTCATTTAAATGCAGTAATTTATGTGTCCACTAGAGTGCAAATAAAAATATTTAAATGCAATAATTTATATGTCCACTAGAGGGCAACTACGTATTTTTAATGCAGTAACTTATATGTCCACTAGAGGGCAAATAAATACATTTAAATGCATTAATTTATGTGTCGACTAGAGGGAAAATAAGACATTTTAAGGCAGTAATTTATGTGTCCACTAGAGGGCAAATAAATGCATTTAAATGCAGTAATTTATGTGTCCACTAGAGGGCAAATAAACTCATTTTAAATGCAGTAATTTATGTGTCCACTAGAGGGCAAAAAGATATTTAAATGCAATAATTTATGTGTCCACTAGAGGGTAAATAAATATATTTAAATGCAGTAACTTTTATGTCCACTAGAGGGAAAATGAATTCATTTAATTTCAGTAATTTATGTGTCCACTAGAGGGCAAAAAATGCATTTAAATGTAGTAAATTATGTGTCCACTAGAGGGCAAAAAATGCATTTAAATGCAGTAAATTATGTGTCCACTAGAGGGCAAAAAAATGCATTTAAATGCAGTAATTTATGTGTCCACTAGAGGGCAAATAAATGCATTTAAATGCAATAATTTATGTGTCCACTAGAGAGCAAAAAATGCATTTAAATGCAGTAATTTATGTGTCCACTAGAGGGCAAATAAATATATTTAAATGCAGTAACTTTTATGTCCACTAGAGGGAAAATGAATTCATTTAATTTCAGTAATTTATGTGTCCACTAGAGGGCAGATAAACTCATTTAAATGCAGTAATTTATGTGTCCACTAGAGTGCAAATAAAAATATTTAAATGCAATAATTTATATGTCCACTAGAGGGCAACTACGTATTTTTAATGCAGTAACTTATATGTCCACTAGAGGGCAAATAAAATAATTTAAATGCAGTAACTTATATGTCTACTAGAGGGCAAATAAATATATTTAAATGCAGTAATGTATGTGTCCACTAGAGGGCAAATAAATATATTTAAATGCAGTAACTTTTATCTCCACTAGAGGGCAAAAAATATTTAAATGCAATAATTTATGTGTCCACTAGAGGGCAAATAAACTCATTTAAATGCAATAACTTATGTGTCCACTAGAGGGCAAATAAATGCATTTAAATGCAGTAAATTATGTGTCCACTAGAGGGCAAATAAATATCTTTAAATGCAGTAATTTATGTGTCCACTAGAGGGCATATAAGTAATTTAAATGCAGTAGTTTATGTGTCCACTAGAGGGCAAAAAATGCATTTAAATGCAGTAATTTATGTGTCCACTAGAGGGCAAATAAATATATTTAAATGCAGTAACTTTTATGTCCACTAGAGGGAAAATGAATTAATTTAATTTCAGTAATTTATGTGTCCACTAGAGGGCAAATTGATATATCTAAATGCAATAATTTATGTGTCCACTAGAGGGAAAATAAACTCATTTTAATGCAGTAATTTATGTGTCCACTAGAGTGCAAATAAAAATATTTAAATGCAATAATTTATGTGTCCACTAGAGGGCAAATAAATATATATAAATGCAGTCATCTATGTGTCCACTAGAGGGCAAATACGTAATTTTAATGCAGTAATTTATGTGTCCACTAGAGTGCAAATAAAAATATTTAAATGCAATAATGTATGTGTCCACTAGAGGGCAAATAAACTAATTTAAATGCAGTAATTTATATGTCCACTAGAGGGCAAATAAATTCATTTAATTTCAGTAATTTATGTGTCCACTAGAGGGCAAATAAACTCAATTAAATGCAGCATTGTATATGTCCACTAGAGGGCAAATAAATATATTTAAATGCTATAATTTATGTGTCCACTAGAGGGCAAATAAACTCATTTAAATGCAGTAATTTTTCTGTCCACTAGAGGGCAAATAAATGTATTTAAATGCAACAATTTATGTGTCCACTAGAGGGCAAATAAATATATTTAAATGCAGTAATTTATATGTCCACTAGAGGGCAAATAAACTCATTTAAATGCAGTAATTTTTCTGTCCACTAGAGGGCAAATAAATGTATTTAAATGCAATAATTTATGTGTCCACTAGAGGGCAAATAAAAATATTTAAATGCAGTAATTTATGTGTCCACTAGAGGGCAAATAAATGTATTTAAATGCAATAATTTATGTGTCCACTAGAGGGCAAATAAATATATATAAATGCAACAATTTATGTGTCCACTAGAGGGCAAATAAATATATTTAAATGCAGTAATTTATATGTCCACTAGAGGGCAAATAAACTCATTTAAATGCAGTAATTTTTCTGTCCACTAGAGGGCAAATAAATGTATTTAAATGCAATAATTTATGTGTCCACTAGAGGGCAAATAAAAATATTTAAATGCAGTAATTTATGTGTCCACTAGAGGGCAAATAAATGTATTTAAATGCAATAATTTATGTGTCCACTAGAGGGCAAATACAAATATTTAAATGCAATAATTTATGTGTCCACTAGAGGGCAAATACATATATTTAATGCAATAATTTATATGTCCACTAGAGGGCAAATAAAAATATTTAAATGCAGTAATTTATGTGTCCACTAGAGGGCAAATAAAAATATTTAAATGCAGTAACTTTTATGTCTACTAGAGGGCAAATAAAAATATTTAAATGCAGTAATTTATGTGTCCACTAAAGGGCAAATAAATGTTTTAATGCAATAAATTATGTGTCCACTAGAGGGCAAATAAATGCATTTCAATGCAGTAATTTATGTGTCCACTAGAGGGCAAATAAATGCATTTGAATTCAGTATTTAATTTGTCCACTAGAGGGCATATAAATATATTTAAATGCAATAATTTATATGTCCACTAGAGGGCAAATAAACTAATTTAAATGCAGTAATTTATGTGTCCACTAGAGGGCAAATAAAAATATTTAAATGCAGTATTTTTTGTGTCCACTAGAGGGCAAATAAATATATTTAAATGCAATAATTTATATGTCCACTAGAGGGCAAATAAACTCACTTAAATGCAGTATTTTTTGTGTCCACTAGAGGGCAAATAAATATATTTAAATGCAATAATTTATATGTCCACTAGAGGGCAAATAAACTCACTTAAATGCAGTAATTTATGTGTCCACTAGAGGGCAAATAAACTCAATTAAATGCAGTATTTTTTGTGTCCACTAGAGGGCAAATAAATATATTTAAATGCAATAATTTATATGTCCACTAGAGGGCAAATAAACTCAATTAAATGCAGTATTTTTTATGTCCACTAGAGGGCAAATAAATATATTTAAATGCAATAATATATGTGTCCACTAGAGGGCAAATAAATATATTTAAATGCCGTAATTTATGTGTCCACTAGAGGGCAAATAAATGCATTGAAATGCAATAATTTACGTGTCCACTAGAGGGCAAATAAAAATATTTTAATGCAGTAATTTATGTGTCCACTAGAGGGCAAATACGTATTTTTAATGCAGTAACGTATGTGTCCACTAGAGGGCAAATAAAAATATTTAAATGCAATAATTTATGTGTCCACTAGAGGGCAAATAAAAATATTTAAATGCAATAATTTATGTGTCCACTAGAGGGCAAATAAACTCATTTAAATGCAGTAACTTATGTGTCCACTAGAGGGCAAAAAAGTAACTTCAATGCACTAATTTATTTGTCCACTAGAGGGCAAATAAATATATTTAAATGCAGTAATTTATGTGTCCACGGGACGGTAAATAAAAATATTTAAATGCAGTAAATTATTTGTCCACTAGAGGGCAAATAAGTATTTTTAATGCAGTAACTTATGTGTCCACTAGAGCAGGGGTTCTTAAACTTTCTGACCTCGAGGCCCAATTTTTTCAGTACAGAGCGGCCCAGGGCCCAAGCAAAAACCTTGTCAAATAAAATGATCATCACGGACTTTTATGAAACATGTCAATGTTAACATGCACATGTCAAGCTTGATTTATACTAGGACAAATCAATCAGTTCAGGCTTATTAATAAAAAAAGATCAATAATTAGATTTTACTTAAATAAAAAAGGAAGGACTCAGAATAAAAAATATACATACATATAAATCAATCAATGCAAGACACCTTACCCACCTTGCCCCGTGTGAATGTTTTTGAATGTTTGGTGGTGGTCGGAAGGGCCCACTGACGCTTCTGTCAGTCTGCAGGGCAGCTGTGGCTACAAACGAAGCTACCACCACCGGTGAGGATGTGTATGAATTAATAATGGTCTCTGTAAAAAGCGCTCTGGGTGCCTTGAAGGGCGCTATATAAAACCAAGCCATTATTATTAATAAAAAGTAAAATAAATATATTCAAAATAATGTTTTTAAATTAAATAAACTGTAAATAAAATTGAAATAAAGTGCAAAGCTAAAACATATTAAGAAATGATTGAGTACCAGTTCCACCGTTAAACTAATTTAAAACATACCTGGAAAATAAAGGATCACACTGCGCTCGCTATCTATTTAAATGCAATAATTTATGTGTCTACTAGAGGGCAAATAAGTATTTTTAATGCAGTAATTGATGCGTCCATGACAGTACTAGTAAATGCATTTCAATGCAATAATTTATATTTCCACTACAGGGCAAATAAACTCATTTAAATCCAGTAATTTATGTTTCCACTAGTAGACGAAAATAAGTAATTTTAATGCAGTAATTTATGTGTCCACTTGAGGGAAAAATAAATGCATTTAAATGCAGTAACTTAAGTGTCCACTAGAGGGCAAATAGATATTTTTTTTACCTTGTCTGCACACATATTAATGGTTAATACCATGCTGGAAAGAACCTAAGGCATTGTTACTTTTTTGGGTAAAGGGGTGGGGGGTGATATCCACTGCGAGAACACATGGAGGCCTCACTTCAAGCACTGGAAATCTGCAAAAAGAAACAAAAACAGAACAGACACCAAACCGTCCCAAGTCCTGAGATCCAATCACAATCTGAGCTAAACTACTGCGATTAACTAACCCCAAAAACTACAGAGCAGCAGCAGGTGAACGAGCCAGTGTGTATGTATGTATGTGCGTGCGTGCGTGCGTGCGTGCGTGCGTGCGTGCGTGCGTGCGTATGTATGTGTGTACATGTGTGTGTGTGTGTGTGTGTGTGTGTGTGTGTGTGTGTGTGTGTGTGTGTGTGTGTGTGTGTGTGTGTGTGTGTGTGTGTGTGTGTGTGTGTGTGTACATGCGTGTGTACTACATACTACACCAACCATATAGATTGTTAATGCAGTTCTTCGTCCTTATACCTCATAAAGACGGATTCTTTATATCTTTTCTTCAATGTAGTCACACTTGAGCATTGTTTTATCTCCACATTGATACTGTTCCGTAGTTTTACTAGTTTTACTCCACATACTCCGCATACATATCAGTCCAGAAACATCATATCGGATCAGAACGTGGTCGTATCTATTGTTCTCCTGCAGCGGGAGGTTGAATGTGATGAATGTTTCGTGAGGAACAATCGTCCCTCTGTGGTTGAACTGTTGATCTGTTGAGCTGAACGTTGGACGCTCGGCTCTTTTGTTTGTTCACACTGGAGCTGCTGTTTCTTTAGGTGGTTGGAGGTTTAAACACTGGAGCTTTGTTCAGCCGTTTATCTCAGTCCAGATGAATAAAGATCCTGTCACAATCTCAGCTCACGCCATCATCGCATCACCATCATCATCATCATCATCAGAGCTGCCGAGGCGGCGAGTCTTTGTTTCTCTGTTCGGTCCCGGTTCTCTGGACTCATGCTGGTCAACATAGACCAGCAGGAGGACAGAACAGGGACATTTACGCTTTTATTTAAGCAAAAATAGGGCCAAAAAGAAAAAAAAATCAATTCACTCCTTCAATAAGTACGGAAGTGAATCAAGGCAAGTTTATTTGTACAGCACAATTCAACACAAGGTAATTCAAAGTCCTTTACATCAACATTAAAGGCAGAAGGAAACAATTAAACAGTAAATAACAAATACAATGAACTAGAATGATAATAAAAGAGGTAAAATAATAAAAGCAGCAGTTGTTAGTCAGTAAGGGCAGTAGATCCAGCAGGTTCATCTCATTCTTACAATGGTAATAATTACATTTCTTTACGGTCAAAACATACAAAGACCGGGTCAAATACAGGATTACAAAGTAATCTGTAACTTTGTACAGTGAATTAAACCAATTTGACAATTCTACGTCAGTGATTTGGGCCTCTAACCAGCTTTATCCATCACCCATCAATGCTACAGTGGAGTCGACACACTCACACTTTTGTCACAATGTATATGGCCTATATATATATATACTGTATATTCTTTTTATTGTGCACTTCGAGAAAACAGTTGAAATGTTGAGATTAATATTGAAATACAATTTCAAAAATAAAGTCAAAATTTTGCCTTTTTTCTCAACATTGCTCGAAATTGTACTTCAACATTAATCTCGACATTTTGACTTTTTTCTGGACATTTGGACTTTTTGATATTTCTCGACATTTGGACTGGATCCAGATGTTCCCCTTTAAAACTTGTCATGAAGATGACGTCAGTAAACAATGCAGATGTTTGTAGCCAGGCTGCTCCTGCCAGGGGCGTGGCATGTATACAGGGGGCGTGGTCTGCTATCTGTGGGCGTGGCCTGAGAGCTGGAGGCAGCTGTCAGTCTGAGTCTGAGATTCTGCTCTTCATCTCCATCAATAACAGAGCTGCTGCTACTGGGTAAGTTTATACACACATACACACACATATACACCTACACACTTATACACACTTATATACACACACCTGTACACACACACTCACACACTCACCTGATGCTCTGTGTCTTCCAGAGAGTGTGTAGCTGACGTTAAACTGAGGTCAAACTGAGGTCAAACTGAGGTTAAACTGAGGTTAAACTGAGGTTAAGATGAATCGATCCCTGGGATTCTGCCTTCTGCTGGGCTCTGCTCTGATTGGACTGGGTAGGTTCTTGTGTGTGTGTGTGTGTGTGTGTGTGTGTGTGTGTGTGTGTGTGTGTGTGTGTGTGTGTGTGTGTGTGTGTGTGTGTGTGTGTGTGTGTGTGTGTGTGTGTGTGTGTGTGTGTGTGTCAACTATCCGTCTAACCTCATTGCAATAATATATATTACCAATTCTAATTCTAATAATTATTCTTGGCATTATCATGATATATTGTTTTATAGTGTATTATATTTTGGGATGTTAAACTATAGTATTATTATATTGTTATATATTATAGTATGGTGATATAATTTTGTTATAGATTTCTTTTTCATTATGGACTTCGAGAAAAAAGTCGAAATGTCGAGATTAATGTTGAAGTACAATTTCGAGAAAAAAGTCATAATCAAGTTCAACATTATTCTCTAAATTTCGACTTTATTCCTGAAATGATATGAAATGATGTTTACTGGAGAAGTTTGTCGTGGTCGTCTGTGAATAACGGATAATAAACCATCACAACAAACTACAGGAACAACGGAGGAAAATGATGGAGATGAAATACTTAGAATTAATAACTGAGTGTTGATGTGAAGAAAGGAAAGAAAAGAACAGGTGATGGCACCGCTCAGTGGATCGTGTTGGTGTCCCCCCCGTGTCCCCCCGTGTCCCCCGTGTCCCACTAGACCAGGGCTCGGCAACCCGCGGCCCTCTAGCGCCGCCCTAGTGGCTCCTGGAGCTTTTTCAAACATGTTGGACCTTTTTTTTCCTTTATTTCTTCTTTTTTTCTCTTTCTGTTCTCTTTATTTTCTTCTTTTTTCTTTTGTTTCTTCTTTTGTTCTTCTTTTTTCCTTTTTTCTCTTTTTTTCTTTCTTTTTCCTTTCCTTTTTAATCTTGACATTTTGACTTTTTTCTCGACACTTCGACTTTTTCTCAACATTTCGACTTTTTTCTAGAAATTTTGACTTTTTTCTCGACATTTCGACTTTTTCTCAACATTTCGACTTTTTTCTCGACATTTCGACTTTTTTCTCAACATTTCGACTTTTTTCTCGACATTTCGACTTTTTTCTCAACATTTCGACTTTTTCTCAACATTTTGACTTTTTTCCCGACATTTAGATTTTTTTTCGACATTTTGACTTTTTTCTCGAAATTTTACTTTTTTCTCGACATTTCGACTTTTTTCTCGAAATTTCGACTTTTTTCTCAACATTTTGATTTTTTTCTCGACTTTTTCTCATCATTTCGACTTTTTCACGAAATTTCAACTTTTTTCTCGACATTTCACCTTTCGCCATTTGCCCTCATTCTAATACAAGACTTTTCATTTTTTGTGACTCCAGACACATTTGTTTTTTGTGTTTTTGGTCCAATACTGCTCTTTCAACATTTTGGGACTAGAGTTTCCACTACCTAGAGATTTACCAACACCAGCTAGAGGTTTACTAAACACTAACTATAGGCTTTACTAAACAGAAAGGTTTTAAGTTTAGTTTTAAAGGTGGAGGTGGTGTCAGCCTCCTTAACCCAGATTGGAAGTTGGTTCCATAGTAATGGTGCCTGATAGCAGAACGCCCGCCCTCCAAATCTACATTTAGATACTCTAGGAACTACGAGTAAACCTGCACTCTGAGAGCGGAGAGCTCTGCCAGGAACATAAGGCACTATCAGGTCTTGGAGAGACCAGGAGCTATAACATTTTGAATTGGATTCTGATTTTTACGGGGAGAAACGGAGGGAGGCTAACGCTAACGCTGGTCTGACTTGCTAGTTCCTGTTAGCATTCAGCTGCTGCATGTTGGATCAGCTGGAGGATATTCATGAATTACTTCCTGCTAATAAAACAAAACAGTAATGTGGTCTAGAAGATACAAACGCCTGAATCAGAGTTTCAGCTTCAGTCTGGGAGGAAGTTCCTGATCTCTGATGTTACAGAGATGGAAAAACCTGATTAATCTGCTGATTAAACCACAAATCCTGATCTAAACACCTCCAAGGTTCCTCACAGTTGGACTGGAAGCCATCACAGCTTCATCTAATCCCTTCCTTAGATGATAATATCCTTGATGTCCCTAAGACATGCCTGAAGTTTAACTAACGGTTCTGTTTCATCCGGCTTCATAGACAAGTAGAGCTGCGTATCATCAGCATAGCAATGAAAGTGTATGCCGTGATTCTGGATTATACTTCCCAACGGCTGCATGTATAAACTGAACAAGATTGGCCCTAGCACTGAACCCTGCGGAACACCATAGACCAGGGGTGTCAAACATACGGCCCGCGGGCCAGAACCGGCCCCCAAGGAGGTTCGATCAGGCCCGCGGGATAATTTAAAAGTGAAAAAATGCATAAAAGACATGGAATTCAAAATTTTAATAAGATGCAATTCCTGTATTATCCGCTAGGGGGCGCACTGTTTTGATCAGAGTAGAAGACAACAGCGGTATCAATGCGCCATCTGCTTCTTTATAAATCTCATTTAATCTTAAAGTGCATTACTATATTTTTCAATACCAATTAATTGTTAAAGTTTTGTGCCTTTTGCACAATCAGCGGGATCAGTTACAATGCATATACGTGAATGATAAAAGTAAATTGCACAATTTTCCTAATGTTCTTGCACTTTTTTACACCAAAACAAAGGAAAGACATGATATTTTGAGTGCGACTTCCATACATGCTATAATATAGCATGTATGGTATAATTTTAATGGTCCGGCACCCTTGACATCTACCGAGGCCGAATGTGGCCCCCGATGTGAAAAGAGTTTGACACCCCTGCCATAGGCCCTAGAACTGAACCCTGCGGAACACCATAACAGACCCTAGAACTTAACCCAGCGGAACACCATAGACCCTAGCACTGAACCCTGCGGAACACCATAACAGACCCTTGAACTGAACCCTGCGGAACACCATAACAGACCCTAGAACTGAACCCTGCGGAACACCATAACAGACCCTAGCACTGAACCCTGCGGAACACCATAACAGACCCTTGACTGTTCTGAAGAAACCTCATGTACATGAACAAACTGGAACCTGTCTGGAAGTTGTTTTTGATTATAGATAATTGTCAGGTCCAGATGTTGCTCGTCTAAGCTAGCCCTAACCCTAGTTAGTTCCAGATGTTGATAGTTCATCCATCCGCTGCTATATCTCTAAGGATTACACATCCAGCTGGTGGTTGTAGATAACCTGTCAGTTCCAGGTGTTGCTCGTATAAGCTAGCCCTAACGCTAACCCGTCAGGTCCAGATGTTTTACAGCTGTTTGTGGTTTGTGGTTGTTCCAGGATCAGCGATCCGCTGCTACAGCTGTAAGGATTACACATCCAGCTGCAGCAAACAGCGCGACTGCAGCTACGACGACGCCTGCCTGACGCTCAGCGAGAGAGGTAACATCTGGAACATGCTAACCTCTGGTATCATCTGGAACAGACCCAGACCTGGTTCAGACCTAGACCTGGTCCTGGTCCAGACCTGGTCCATAACCGGGTCCTGATGCTAACCTCTGATGCTAACCTGTGTTTCCAGGGGGGATGACGTACCGTCAGTGTCTCAAGTATTCGGACTGCGAGCGAAGCCGAGTGGCCCAGATGTTTCCTCAGGTAACAGCTACTGTAGCTCATGCTAACTGTAGCTCATGCTAACACCTGAAGCTTTAGCACCATCATAGTTCATGACGTTTCTACCCTTTACCAGATAGATCTGAGGGACCAAACATATACCGTATTTTCATGACCATTAGGTGCATTTATTTATATATGCACCTATATCAGTGGTTCTTAACCTTGTTGGAACCCCACCAGTTTCATATGCTCATTCACCGAACCCTTCTTTAGTAAAAAATAAAAGTTATTTTTACTGGTGCCCACTAACCCTGCGTTCACACTGAAAGCGTCACGGGCGTCCCGACGCCAGCATCTCGCCGCTTGGTGCATTCACACTGAAAGCGGCATGTACTGTTGACGCCTGCAGGGGGCGGGGCTAAAGCTGCAGGGGGCGGGGCTAAAGCTGCAGGGGGCGGGGCTAAAGCTGCGCTGCAGAACTGGAGGGAACATTGGGAACAGCCTACACATCTTCAGTTTCCTATTTCACCATAGATCACACTTTGGGAAGCCTTCTTTATATTTTAGCGTTATTTCCGCGTAGATAAGAGTGAGTTTGATGCTTAACAAGTTTGGTCCTGGATCAAGATCAACCAGAGCTCTTGCTCCCGGTGGCTGATTTATGGTTCCGCGTCCCACCAACGCAGAACCTACGGCGTAGGGTACGCAGCGACGCACACCGCACCGTGACCCTACGCGTCGGTTACGCCGTTGATTTAACGCGGAACCATAATTCAGGCGAAGCTGCAGTCTCTGCGCTGATACTGACACACCGGGCCGGAGAGGATTTGGTCATGATGTTTAACCTGTGTTTTGTGATTAATAAGCACCAGTTTTAATTATTTTTCGTTGGATCAATGTAGCAAATAAAATTGTTGGGACCGTACAGCTCCTCAACCATCAGATACGTGTTTAACGTGATCAGTTCAGGTAACTGCAGACTAGGCTGAGGGGTGGACCGCTGCAGCGGAGGCTCAACCAAACCCCTGAGACCGACTCACCGAACCCCTAGGGTTCGATCGAACCCAGGTTAAGAACCACTGGCCTATATTATTATTATTATTATTATTATTATTATTATTATTATTATTATTATTATTATTATTATTATTATTATTATTATTATTATTATATACATTTGTTTATTGTTTACCTTTAATACCATAGAGAGCAAAATTACCAGAGTCAAATTCCTTGTTGGACAATGTTCGAACCTGGCCAATAAAGATGATTCTGATTCTGATTCTGATATAAGGTGCTTATATTTTTTTTCAAAATGTGCCGCGCGCCGAATGACGCAGTGCGTCGAATGTGCAAATTTCCCCTCTTTGGGACTATTAAAGGTTTATCTTATCTTATGTGTGTTGTTGGAGTGGTAAGAGCCGCGGTGTCGCCATCGTCATCTAGCTCAGGCTACATTGATGACGGTTTATGGCTGATCACTGATTGATTTCTCCCCTGATCCCTGATTGATCCCTGATTGATCCCTGATTGATTTCTCCTCTGATCCCTGACCGATCACTGATTGATTCCTGATCCCTGACTGATCACTGATTGATCCCTGACTGATCCCTGATTGATTCCTGATCACTGATTGATTCCTGATCAATACTTCCAGGTCTCCAGCTTCACCTTCAAGTGCTGCAACAGTGACTTGTGTAACTCCGCCCCCTCGTCTGCAGCGAGCTCTGTGATTGGTCTGCTGGCGTCCACGGTGGTCATGTGGTGGTGCTTCCACTGAACCACTTCCTGTTTCCTGTAACACCAGCAGCTTCTCTAATCACCTTATTGATCAAACTTACACTCACCTGTCGATGACATCATCAGTCATGTGATCATCTGATTGACACATTAAAAGCTCAGGTTGTTCCTTCATGTCACATGACTCAGTATTAAACCTTAATCTGTGAAGATCTAAACTCTAGTCTCAGCAGGAGGAGGAAGTTCAGTCACAGGAAACTTCTGGAATCCAGAGTTCCTGGAACTGGAACTTTCTCTGGAAAGTTACTGAAACGTCCCTGAAAACATCCCTGAAAACATGCCTGAAAATGTTCCTGGAAATGTTCCTAAAATGTTCCTGAAAATGTTCCTGAAAACATCCCTGAAAACATGCCCGAAAACATGCCCGAAATGTTCCTGTAAATGTTCCTGTAAAGTTACTGAAACATCCCTGAAAACATGCCTGGAAATGTTCCTGTAACTTATTGAAAAATCCCTGAAAATCTTCCTGAAAATGTTCCTAAAATGTTCCTGAGATGTTCCTGAAACTTTCTTGAAACATCCTTGAAAATGTTCCTGAAACTTATTGAAAGATCCCTGGAAATGTTCCTGCTATGTTCCTGAAACATCCTCGGAAATGTTCCTGAAAATGTTCTTGAAATGTACCAGCTATGTTCCTGAAACCTTCCTGAAACGTCCTTGAACATGTTCCTAAAATGCTCCTGAGATGTTCCCGAGATGTTGAGATGGATTTGTTTGGGATGGATTTGTCTTTATTCGTCTTTAACCTGGTTTAAATGACAGTTGAGTTCAGCAGAGAAAGACCTGAAACAGCTTCCGTCTAAACAATAAAGCCGTAAAATGAAACGTCTGGACCTTTTCTTTTCATTAGGGGTGTTGGGGAACCGCCCATGTGATTATGAATTCATGTGTGATTATGTGAACAGTCAGGCTCTGACCAGGTGAAGGCCGGGTTTTGGGCCTTGCTACCTGTAAAATTAAGAATCCAATTAAATATTTTATTACTTGCATATAAAGCCCAAAACGGCTCAGCTCCGCATTATTTACAAGACCTGATAGAGCCTTATGTTCCTGGCAGAGCTCTCTGCTCTCAGAGTGCAGGTTTACTCGTAGTTCCTAGAGTATCTAAATGTAGATTTGGAGGGCGGGCGTCCTGGTGTAGCTCATCTTGGAACAAAGAGGGTTTCAAATGCAGAGGTTATTGGAGCAAACCCTATACCTGAGCCACTTTTAAAATAATGTCCTACTGAGGATTGAAAACTGGCCAGGAAGCCTGTGAAAGAGGTGAGTACTGTATGTGGCGCATCATGGTAAAGAGCTGCACATTGTTAAAGACACTGTGAGTTCAAGTCCCGCCAGAGGTCTTCAGCCCGTTGACTTTAAGTAGCACATAATCTAATGCATGTTATCATTTATCCTAACCTTTATTGGAATGTACATCCAAGTTTAGTTGCAGGAATCTGAGGGAACGGATGTAAGAACAAAACTGGACAAGAACATCTGAAACAACCACAACCAAATTCACTCTATCCGGATGGAGCAATTTAACTGGATAGTAGTACCAGGTGTACTGCCTGCAATCTGCGTGCATCCTCCTCCACACATCCACCAAGCCGTGGGAGTTTAGCTTTAGAGTAACAAGGCTCTTTTTAAAATGTAAGGAGTAAAAAGTACAGATAATTGCATGAAAATGTAAGGAGTAAAAGTAAAAAGTCGTCTGAAAAATAATGACTCCAGTGAAGTATAGATAACCAAAATTTCTACTTAAGTAAGGTAACAAAGTATTTGTACTTCGTTACTTGACACCTCTGGTTGTGCACCATGGAAGAGTGCCGCACGTTGTTAAACAGACTGAGGTCTTCAGCCCATTGAATTTAAGTAGAACTAAATCCACTTTTAGAGTTCAACACACAAACTGAAAAGATAAATGCACTAAGAGAGATGTCTTCCCCCAAGGATACTGGTGGTGTGGAGTGTTTGCTCAGGGCTCTAAGGTGCCAATGAAAGGGTGGTGCATGCTGGTTCAAACCCTCCCCATCCTCACAATCTGGAGAGGTAGAGGCATCAGACCTTATACCTGGACCACTTTTAAAATGGTGTCCTTCTACTGACGATTGAAAACTGGCCAGGAAGCCTGGGAAACAGGCAAGAATGTGGCGCCTCATGGTAAAGAGCTGTACATTGTTAAAGAGACTGAGAGTTCAATTCCCGCCAGAGGTCTTCATCCCATTGTCTTTAAGTAGCACAAAATCCACTTTTAGAGTTCAACACACAAACTGAAAAGATAAATGCACTAAGAGAGATGTCTTCCCCCAAGGATACTGGTTGTGTGGAGGGTTTGCTCAGGGCTTTAAGGCGCCAATGAAAAGGTGGTGCATGCTGGTTCAAACCCTCCTCTGTATCTGGAGAAATCAGACCTTATAATTGGACCCTTTTTTAAATGATGTCCTTCAACTGAGGACTGAAAACTGGCCAGGAAGCCTTGGAAAGAGGCAAGATTGTGGCGCCTCATGGTAAAAAGCTGTACATTGTTAAAGAGACTGAGAGTTCAATTCCCGCCAGAGGTCTTCAGCCCGTTGACTTTAAGTAGCACAAATCCACTTTTAGAGTTCAACACTCAAAATGAAAAGATAAATGCACTAAGAGAGATGTCTTCCCCCAAGGATACTGGTGGTGTGGAGGGTTTGCTCAGGGCTTTAAGGTGCCAATGAAAGGGTGGTGCATGCTGGTTCAAACCCTCCCCATCCCCAGTATCTGGAGGGGTAGAGGCATCAGACCTTATACCTGGGCCACTTTTAAAATGACGTCCTTCTACTGACCATTGAAAACTGGCCAGGAAGCCTGGGAAAGAGGCAAGATTGTGGCGCCTCATGGTAAAGAGCTGTACATTGTTACAGAGACTGAGAGTTCAATTCCCGCCAGAGTTCTTCAGCTCGTTGACTTTAAGTAGCACAATTCCACTTTTAGAGTTCAACACACAAATTGAAAAGATAAATGCACTAAGAGAGATGTTTTCCCCCAAGGATACTGGTGGTGTGGAGGGTTTGCTCAGGGCTTTAAGGCGCCAACTAAATGGTGGTGCATGCTGGTTCAAACCCTCCCCATCCTCAGTATCTGGAGGGGTAGAGTGATCAGGAAGGATGAGGAGGTTAGGGGGGGGTCAGGTAGGAGAAGGGCTTGGGGGGTTAGGTAGGAGAAGGGGGCTCAGGTAGGAGAAGGGGGGTCAGGTAGGAGAAGGGCAAGGGGGGTTAGGTAGGAGAAGGGCTTGGGTCATTAGGTAGGAGAAGGGGGTTCAGGTAGGAGAAGGGCAAGGGGGGTTAGGTAGGAGAAGGACAAGGGGCGTTAGGTAGGAGAAGGGGGTTCAGGTAGGAGAAGGACAAGGGGCGTTAGGTAGGAGAAGGAAAAGGGGCGTTAGGTAGGAGAAGGGGGGTCAGGTAGGAGAAGGGGGGTCAGGTAGGAGAAGGGCAAGGGGGGTCAGGTAGGAGAAGGGCAAGGGGGGTTAGGTAGGAGAAGGGCTTGGGTCATTAGGTAGGAGAAGGACAAGGGGCGTTAGGTAGGAGAAGGGCAAGGGGCGTTAGGTAGGAGAAGGGCAAGGGGGGTTAGGTAGGAGAAGGGGGGTCAGGTAGGAGAAGGGCAAGGGGGGTTAGGTAGGAGAAGGGCTTGGGTCATTAGGTAGGAGAAGGGGGGTCAGGTAGGAGAAGGGCAAGGGGGGTCAGGTAGGAGAAGGGGGGCCGGAAGGATGAGGTGTAAGGGGGGGGGACGGAGGCAGGCTAGGTAGGAGTGCTCGTAGGAGTGCTCGGAGGATCAGGTAAGAGGAAATGGTGGATCAGGTGATAGGGCCTTTTACAAATCAAAGCTTTGAAAAGGGTAATTACTTTCTTACCTGATCCCCTGGGCGCTCCTACCTCAACCTTCCTGACCCCCCCCCCAAGCTGTCTTTCCTCATGTCCCTAGACCACCTCTTACACCCTGATCCCCCTTGCCTTTCTCCTCTAGTCCTCATCCTACCTGACCCCTCCTCGTACTCACTGCGTTTTTTCATTCAGAACCTCCTCTAGGGTCAGTGTTTCAGGGAGTAAACCGGTCGGGGAGTAAACTCACCCTAGCCAACCCCTCTAACCTCCTCTTCCTACCTGACCACCCTAGCCCTCTGATCCTACCTGACCCCCCCTAACCTCCTCATCCTCCTACCTGACCCCCCCTAACCTCCTCATCCTACCTGACCCCCCCCCCCCTAACCTCCTCATCCTCCCTGATCCCTCCACCCCTCCAGATACTGAGGATGGGGAGGGTTTGAACCAGCATGCACCACCTTTTCATTGGCGCCTTATAGCCCTGAGCAAACCCTCCACACCACCAGTATCCTTGGGGGAAGACATCTCTCTTAGTGCATTTATCTTTTCAGTTTGAGTGTTGAACTCTAAAATTGGATTTAGTTCTACTTAAAGAAGTCTGGCGGGAATTGAACTCTCAGTCTCTTTAACAATGTACAGCGTTTTACCATGAGGCGCCACATTATTGCCTCTTTCCCAGGCTTCCTGGCCAGTTTTCAATCGTCAGTAGAAGGACGTCATTTTAAAAGTGGTCCAGGTATAAGGTCTGATGCCTCTACCTCTCCAGATACTGCGGATGGGGAGGGTTTGAACCAGCATGCACCAACCTTTCATTGGCGCCTTATAGCCCTGAGCAAACCCTCCACACCACCAGTATCCTTGGGGGAAGACATCTCTCACAGTGCATTTATCTTTTCATTTTGAGTGTTGAACTCTAAAAGTGGATTTGTGCTACTTAAAGTCAACGGGCTGAAGACCTCTGGTGGGAATTGAACTCTGAGTCTCTTTAACAATGTACAGCTTTTTACCATGAGGCGCCACAATATTGCCTCTTTCCCAGGCTTCCTGGCCAGTTTTCAATCATTAATAGAAGGACGTCATTTTAAAAGTGGTCCAGGTATAAGGTCTGATGCCTCTACCTCTCCAGATACTGAGGAGGGTTTGAACCAGCATGCACCACCATTTCATTGGCACCTTAAAGCCCTGAGCAAACCCTCCACACCACCAACTACACTCAGACAGAAGACATCTCTCTTAGCGCATTTAACTTTTCAGTTTGAGCGTTGAACTCTAAAAGTGGATTTGTGTTACTTAAAGTCAACTGGCTGAAGATCTCTGGCAGGAATTGAACTCTCAGTCTCTTTAACAATGTACAGCTCTTTACCATGAGGCGCCACATTCTCGCCTCTTTCACAGGCTTCCTGACCAGTTTTCAATCGTCAGTAGAAGGACGTCATTTTAAAAGTGGTCCAGGTATAAGGTCTGATACCTCTACCTCTCCAGATACTGAGGAGGGTTTGAACCAGCATGCACCAGCCTTTCATTGGCACCTTAAAGCCCTGAGCAAACCCTCCACACCACCAGTATCCTTGGGGGAAGACATCTCTCTTAGTGCATTTATCTTTTCAGTTTGAGCGTTGAACTCTAAAAGTGGATTTGTGCTACTTAAAGTCAACTGGCTGAAGACCTCTGGCAGGAATTGAACTCTCAGTCTCTTTAACAGTGTACAGCTCTTTACCATGAGGACCCACATTCTCGCCTCTTTCACAGGCTTCCTGGCCAGTTTTCAATCGTCAGTAGAAGGACGTCATTTTAAAAGTGGTCCAGGTATAAGGTCTGATGCCTCTACCTAATCAGATTGTGAGGATGGGTAGGGTTTGAACCAGCATGCACCACCCTTTCATTGGCACCTTAAAGCCCTGAGCAAACCCTCCACACCACCAGTATCCTTGGGGGAAGACATCTCTCTTAGTGCATTTATCTTTTCATTTTTAGCGTTGAACTCTAAAAGTGGATTTTGATCTACTTAAAGACAACTGGAAGAAGAACTCTGGCGGGAATTGAACTCACAGTCTGTTTAACAACGTGCGGCACTCTTCCATGGTGCACAACATACTTGCTGTTTTCCTGTTAAAAAAACAGAAAAGGAAGGAAGGAAGAGGGGCAGGATCGCGATGATGAAAAGAAAGAAGCCAGAAAAAGAGATGGGTGGAGCAGAGAAAGTGAGGATGAAAAAGAAAAGAAAGTTGATAGAAGACGCAGCAAAATGCGCGAAATTAACTGACATGTTCCGTCGTGGTGGGACCAAGGTCGGCCAGGCCGGTGACGACGACACGGGTCCGAGCAGCACGGCCACAGCAGGTTAACAAGCACCGTCTACACCGCGCCATCATCCCAGACCAAGACAATATAGTGTTTGTGTTTCAGGACACAGACAGAGCTATCAGTAAAGTTACACAATAAATAAATCATTAATTTGCTTTGTCAATTAAAAATAAAATCCATAGGCTACCAACTGACCATAAAACACTAAAATTCATTGCAATAATAAATAAATAACATTCTGTTTTAAAGATATAATTTAAAATTATAAATATATATATAGCCTAATATAATACGGCTATATTTCCTGTTATGTTTCTGCATTAGTGTGTGTGTGTGTGTGTGTGTGTGTGTGTGGCTATAAGTTCCTACTGACCCTGTCTTTCAGTCAAGTGGCCTGTGAGAGAACTTTCTCAACTCTTAAGTTTGTAAAGAATAGACCCAGGAGCACACTGACACAGGAGCATCTTGAGGGATTTATGCTAATGTCAACAGAGAAAGAGACCCTGAGGACTTTGGACAATGATACAGTCATAGACAGAGTTGCAGAGAGCAGTGCATTGCTCAGACGCTTGCTGAGAAAGTAAGTTAGGACAGTTTCCTTTTGATGGGCAGGTTGAGATGACAAAAGCATGAGAGCATCTGAGAGTTTAGATGAATAACAATATTAACAGAGGATAAGAGTAATAGAAACAGTGATGGGCATACAACTGAATAAAAAAAAATCAGTGTTGATAAATTCTCAAGAGAGAAAATTAGAGCAGAATGTTAACATCTAAACAGGTCAGAAAAGGTACTCACACTGTTTAGATAATAAGGAGAGGAGGAAGAGAATGAGCAGGAGGAGGAAGAAGGACGAGGAATAGGAATACATTGAGGAAGAAGATGAAGAGGAGGAGGAAGAAGAGGAGGATTAAACAGGGAGGAGAAAGAAGATGAAGAGGAGGAGAAAGAAGAGGATGGGGAGAAAGAGGAGGATTAAACAGGGAGAGGAGAAAGAAGATGAAGAGGAGGAGAAAGAAGAGGGGGAGGAGAAAGAGGAGGATTAAACAGGGAGAGGAGAAAGAAGAGGAGGAGGAGGAGTAGAAAAAGGAGGATTACACAGAGAGAGGAGGAGGAGAAAAAGGAGGATTAAACAGGGAGAGGAGAAAGAAGAGGAGGAGGAGGAGAAAGAAGAGGAGGGGGAGAAAGAAGAGGAGGGGGAGAAAGAGGATGATTTAACAGGGAGAGGAGAAAGAAGATGAAGAGGAGGAGAAAGAAGAGGGGGAGGAGAAAGAGGAGGATTAAAAAGGGAGAGGAGAAAGAAGAGGAGGAGGAGGAGAAAGAAGAGGGGGAGGAGAAGGAAGAGGAGTAGAAAAAGGAGGATTAAACAGGGAGAGGAGTAGGAGAAAGAGGAGGATTAAACAGGGAGAGGAGAAAGAAGAGGATGGGGAGAAAGAGGAGGATTTAACAGGGAGAGGAGAAAGAAGATGAAGAGGAGGAGAAAGAAGAGGGGGAGGAGAAAGAGGAGGATTAAAAAGGGAGAGGAGAAAGAAGAGGAGGAGGAGGAGAAAGAAGAGGGGGAGGAGAAGGAAGAGGAGTAGAAAAAGGAGGATTAAACAGGGAGAGGAGGAAGAAGAGGAGGAGAAGAGGGAGGGAGGGAGAGAGAGAAAGGAGGAGCAGCAGTTTGTACAGTATATTGTACAACACACACACACACACACACACACACACACACACACACACACACACACAGTAGTTTTGTTGGTTGAAAATAAAGTATTTGTGTTTAAATTAAATTACGGTTCTACTTGTGCCCTTCGTGCGATCGGATAAAAGGCCTCTCCAAACCAAGCTCCCGGGCTGAATTTCAACCCCAGCCCGCCCCTGACCAGGACACAAGTTTAACTGCACTGAAAACTTTTTATTTTTTGTCCTTTGTTTTGTTCATTAATTACGCTGAGCAGTAAATCTGACAGTTCCAAGCACCAAACTCTGATCTGATGGTGCGACACGATCATCAGACAATTATTAATAACTCTCTAATTACTGAACCCTCTTTGTGGCATTAATAAATGGTGCCCCGTGTGAGGCTTTAATATACCAGATTTGGGTAAAATCTGTGTAAAATATTCCAATATCAATCAATGTTTTCATTTTTAATTTTGGTAAAAAAAAAATTTCTAAATTTTTAAATGTACATTATTTTTTTAATTTTTAATTGTAATTTTTGTGTTATTTATTCATTTTTATTGCAGTTTATTGCCTTTAAAGGCGATAAAAGGGCAGGATGAGGTGACGCACCGACAGTGAATTGATCAGGGTAATCCGATCAATACCGATCAACGTTAATCAACAACAAACCACTGATTCTTGTCAGAGTTGAACTGGAATCTTTATTTTCCTTCTTTCATACCCGTCACAGCGATCAATAAAACCCGCAGGTTCCTCAGACAAACATGTTCACCCTGATCAATAAGGCTGATCAGAAGAGCAACAATGACAAACATTAAAAGAGTTCCAGCTGGAACGGATCCTGATCCGGAGTCCAGTCCCATCGATTGATCGATTGATTACTGACATTCACAAGCTGGTGATGGATCTTCATTATTCAGTCTCCAACATGAGTCTTTTGGGACAGTCCTGATCCAGGTGTGTCTCATTTAGCCACGCCCCCTTCTTTTACCTGTGGCGTTAAAGTCCCACTTAGGTTCCCTCAGACCCCTGGAGGACGTGGTGGGAACTGCAGGTTCTGCAGCTGCACCTGGAGTCCAGCGTGTCCTCAAACGTTGGTTGGACGTCAACGGTCGGGTGTGCCGTCGTCAACCGTAGGATCATCAACCGTCAACAGACAGTACTATATGGGCAGAAATATGTGCCACTAGAAGGGTACGCCGTACCCTACGGCGTAGGCTCTGCGTCGATCTGACGCAGATCCATAATTCAGGCTTCACCCGTTACCGCAAATCTTCATACACTCCTGAGCAGAGATTTTTCTAC
The DNA here is from genome assembly GCF_033807715.1 of Cololabis saira. Lineage (NCBI taxonomy): Eukaryota > Metazoa > Chordata > Actinopteri > Beloniformes > Belonidae > Cololabis > Cololabis saira. Next base: position 24,765,880 of record NC_084610.1, on the reverse strand, counting down.
AAAACGGCAAGATATACATCTACACCTTTTACACAGAGAAAACACAATAGGTTTCTAAATATCTAGCTCCCATTGGTCGTTTATATCGTTGAAAGAAAATAGAGGTTATAGTAGGCTACGTGAAAAGTACCGTATTGTCTCGAATATAAGACGACCCCGATTATAAGACGACCCTCTTTTTCAAGACTCAAGTTTGAAGAAATACTTTTTAAACACCAAATTCAATTTTTATACAGAAAATAATTACAGTATATCTGAAACAAATGATTATAACAATATATTCAAGAGAAAAAGCCTGTTATTTTGACTATTTGAAATCATTATGTTGAAGTTTGCATCATAACTTCTCCTCAGCTGCCGGTTCACCTGCCGAACTTCCACACACTTTTCTCCAGATTGTCGCTACGTTTCTCCATTTTCTGTTATCTCTTCTCTTATTTTCTTCTCTTTTCTTTCTTATACTATTTTTTATTTTTATTCTTCGTGACAGGGGTTGGCTTTGTCCTGGGGAGTTTAGTTCAGCATTTGCTTTAAAGATATCTGGCGCCATCTAGTGTTGTGAATGGGTATAACGTCTAGACCCCGAATGTAAGACGACCCCCACTTTTTCAGTCTGATTTCAAATTAAAAAAACACCGTCTTATATTCAGGCCAATACGGTAGTTCTTTGTATCTGTATCGATTGCTGTTCCTGCGGAAGACCCGGATGTGGCACAGTAGAATTGAAATTGAATTGCAAGAACTGAATTTGAATTGTGAGAACTGAATGTAGATTCAGTTTTTCAATGCAATGATTCAAATTAAACAATACAAATTCAAATTATGTGACTCAGATCCAGTTTTTTGACAAAATTATTCAAGTTGAGCAATTCAAATTCAAATATAAATGATTCAAATTCAGTTTCTAGTGGCACATATTTCTGCCCATAGTACTACGTCAGGTATGCCGTCAACAGACGGGTTTTCCGTCATAAACTGTCAACCGTTATTTGTTCTTGTTTCTCGGAATTAATTTTGAGTTTAAAGTAAAACATTCACCGGCTGAAGATGATTTTACGACAACTAAACATGAAAAAGCTGCTCTGATCCGGTTTCTTGGCGCCCCCTGGTGTTGGTTGTGGAGCATCACTTCCACACCTGGACACACCTGGACGCAGGTGAGGCCGGTGGAGCGTTGGGGGCGGGGCTTACCGCCTTTAAATGATTTGTGTTACATTCAATCATCCGGACCAATCAGAGCGTCTGACAGTTACTATGGTTACCAGTTTCTGCAGGGCGGGGCTTATGAGGGCTCAGGTGCAGCAGAGAGAAGGGGGCGGGGCTTATGAGGGCTCAGGTGCAGCAGAGAGAAGGGGGCGGGGCTTATGAGGGCTCAGGTGCAGCAGAGAGAAGGGGGCGGGGCTTATGAGGGCTCAGGTGCAGCAGAGAGAAGGGGGCGGGGCTTATGAGGGCTCAGGTGCAGCAGAGAGAAGGGGGCGGGGCTTATGAGGGCTCAGGTGCAGCAGAGAGAAGGGGGCGGGGCTTATGAGGGCTCAGGTGCAGCAGAGAGAAGGGGGCGGGGCTTATGAGGGCTCAGGTGCAGCAGAGAGAAGGGGGCGGGGCTTATGAGGGCTCAGGTGCAGCAGAGAGAAGGGGGCGGGGCTTATGAGGGCTCAGGTGCAGCAGAGAGAAGGGGGCGGGGCTTATGAGGGCTCAGGTGCAGCAGAGAGAAGGGGGCGGGGCTTGTGAGGGCTCAGGGGGCGGAGCCTCAACCAGGTGGAACCATCAGGTTTGCAGATTTCACAGTAAAAAACCTCGTTTTCAGAAAATTAGAAGATTATTTGAGAATATTTAGCTAGTTTTATGAATTCTAGCCAGCAGTATTTTTCTCCCCATCCTGGCAAATATTTATTTGCTTCAAACGAGAACAGATTTGACTAGATTTATAAACATAAAGCTTATTTCTAGAGCAGATGTTTGTGAATCCTGGAGGTTTCCGTCTCCAGATCCTGAAGGTTTTCAGCCTCAACTCTAAACATCTTCATGTTCTGCCGTTATTGATCTGTTATTGGTCTGTTATTGATCTGTTATTGATCTGTTATTGATCTGCAGAGATTCAACACGTCCAGTTTTCAGTTCGTTGGACTGAAACAATAAATAGAAGATAAAAACATTCGTTCTATCTGATGATTGTTCGTCTAAACTCAGATCGTCCTCCAACCGTCTCCGTCGCCACGGCAACGCGACTGACGGTAAAGTGTTCGGTTCAGGAAGGTGATCAGTGACAGCAGGGCAGGACTTGCAGGGACTGTTGGTGCTGATCAATATGAGTATTGATCCGTTATGCAGAATATGGACCTTATTGTCAGATGTTTGCATTGTAGATGTGAAGAATTCTTTGACCAGTTGATTGACGACTTGTGGTTCTCCAGTGGGATGATCAGTAGTTTGACTGGTAGATTGATCAGTGGGTTGATCGGTAGATTGAACAGTGGGATGATCGGTAGTTTGACCGGTGGGTTCGGTAAATGTTTGGCATCAAGAGGAAGGGCGGTGGCGTCTGCAGACGCCGTCTGAAGAAAGATTTCCAATTTCCTTCAGTCCTGGTGAATCTGGCGTCAGCGGTGGCTCACATGGTTCCATCGTCTCAAAGTGGGATTTTATGACCCCAAAGACACCAGAGGGGCCAGACCGGCATTGTCCCGGGACGGACCGTCACTGCTGGGCCAGGGCGTCTCTCTGTCCATCTCCCTACTAGCCAGGCACATTAGTGAAACCATCGTTCACTTTGTGAAACAAGCGCCAAATTTTCAATACAATACAATAAAATACAATACAAATTAAATATGGCTTCCAGTTTTCAAGATGGCGGGCCAATTTTGACTAATATTATCTGTTTTCTGTTGCAATTCGATCAGAAATGAAGTTTCTAAATTTTAACCGGATTAAAATCTAAAAGAAAAACATTTATAATAAATGTTTATGATGATCGCCGATCTACAAGCTCATAATGTGACACGTTGTGAGGTCAAAAAACACAAAAAACTGCTTTTGTGGCGGCCATTTTGGAAAACGGCAGCCATATTGTTTTTTTTGCGTGGCTAACAGGCTTTTTTGAAAAAGTAGACCTAGAACACACTTTGTGCAAAATTTGGTGCTTGTTTCACAAAGTGAACGATGGTTTCACTAATGTGCCTGGCTAGTTAGGACACGGTGTTAGGACGGACCGGCACTGCCTCAAGACGGACTGTCACTTCTTCAGGACGGACCGTCCTGCTGGGCCAGCAGGACCTTCATCTTCTCCTGTCACTGCTGGGCCAGCAGAGCGTTCCGGTTGGCCTTCATCTTCTCCAGGCGTTTGTTCAGGTGGATGTTGCTGGACTCCAGCTCCCCGATCCGACCCAGAGCCGAGCGAAGCTGCAGGGAAGAGAAACGTGGACACGGTTTTTGAGAGATTTGTTCTTAACTCATTCACTGCCATTGACGCCATATGGCGTCAATTATGCTGGCGCAACTTGTCAGTAAATATCAGGCCAGTAGATGGCAGCAAATGTCCTATTTGGATGAGTGATCGTGGGGGGGGGGGGGGCTAGAAGAGGAAGAGGAAGAAGGAAGACGTGCAGAAGAGAAATGGCGAGACAAAAGAGAGACGACACAGAGAAATACCGGCAGCTTCTTTTTTTTCTTTCTTTTTTTGGGTCCAAACCTTGTGTTTTCGCTGAAACCACCCTATGTTCTACTGCTGATATCTAAAGAACAGAAAATGATAAACACTTTTTTTCCCTTATGTTCACGAGAGTCTAAAGTTTCTTGACGTAGTTTCAATGTTTATGTACTCCTAAAACTCAATATTCTGTGGGTCTTTGAAATCAGCCAAAATGCCCAAAAACTGGCAGTTTGGAGCTCTCTGCTCTGAAAATGGCTGGCAGTCAATGAGTTAATTTCACGTTATGTGATGGTTTAGGTCCCAGATATAGGAGAAGGACTCACCTCCCTCTGCAGCTTCCTCTTCTCCACCTTCAGCTCGTCTTCAATCTTCTCAGCGTTCTCCGACGCCAGCCGGTACCGACTCACCTGGCCCTCCAGACGGATCACCTGTGGAGGAGAAGGAGTGAAGGACACCGATGTTAATGTTTCCTGACAGGAACTGAACCCTGAGAGGTGAACGTTGTCTGGAATGATCCAGAACTGCATCGTGGTACCAGGTTCTTGTGGAATACAGATTAACGTCAGCTAATGTTGACGTTGTTCCACCTAAAACTAGTTCTGCTGCTACGATTGTCTGTCATGACGTTGGAAACAAAGAGAGTCCCGACTTCTGAGTTGTGAATAAAAACTTAATCATGCTTGTAACCCTGTTGTTTAAACTTTCTAGGACGGCTGAGACCAGTTCTGGTTGGTCTGGAAGGTTTTCGGTTTGGTTAGAAGGTTCTGGGTTGGTCTGGGAGGTTCTGGGTTGGTACTGAAGGGTCTCTATTGGTCTAGAAAGGGTTTTTGAATTTGTTTTGGAAGGTTTCCGGTTAGCCTAGAGCAGGAGTCAGCAACCCAAAATGTTTTAGATCCATATTGGACCAAAAACACAAAAAACAAATGTCTGGAGCCGCAAAAAATGAAATGTCTTGTATCAGAATTAGAATGAAGAAACACATGCTGCATGTTTCTATATTAGTTAGAACTGGAGGAAGATTTATTTTTCATTATGCACTTTGAGAAAAAAGTCGAAATGTCGAGAAAAAAGTCAAAATTTCAAGAAAAAGGTTGAAATGTCGGCGTTAATGTTTCCTGGGGAGGAGAAGGACGTTACTAATGTTTCCTGACAGGAACTGAACCCTAAGAGGTGGATGTTGTCTGTAATGATCCAGAAATGCATTGTATTGTTATATTCCTCAAGAGTAACAACCCCAGGCTGGTCCGGCTGAGAAACTCACGTTCTGCTCCAGAGCCGTCACTTCCTGCTCAGATTTCACCAGCTTGAACTTGAGTTCGCTCATCTGTCGGTTGGCGTCTCCTGAGGAGACAAACGGATGAATCTCTGGGTCTCCAGCAGACGTGTCGTCAACAAACATCTGACACGTTACCGTAGGTGCACAAACTTCAGGTAAGTCATTAATATACAGACTAAATAACAGAGGACCCAGAGTTGAACCCTGAGGTACACCAATATTATTATCAACCATTTGATTTTCTTGTCAATGCGAACACATTGCTCTCTATCTGTCAAATATGATTTTATCCATTTAATTACATCAGGTGAAAAATTAAACTTTGACAACTTGGTAATTAAAACCTCATGATCGACTATGTCAAAGCCTTTTTCTTTAAATCAAGGAAGATGGCGCCCACCACACGTCCCCTTGTCCAATTTAGTTTTAATATTTTCCAGAAGAAAACAATTTGCAGTTTCTGTAGAATGATGACCTCGAAATCCAAATTGCATAGGATGCAGTGAGAAGGAAGTAGCATTCAAATATAATGTTATCTGTTCAGAAATCCATTTTTCTACCAGAAGACTCCTCAACATTCTTAATATGCCCAACCCAGATACTCCGGAGGTGGTGGTTTCACTCGACGCAGAAAAGGCCTTCGACAGGGTGGAGTGGAAGTATCTCTTTGAAATCATGAGAAGATTTGGCCTGGGGGAGGAATTCATCTTTTGGGTTAAGTTACTGTACTCTGCCCCAATGGCATCAGTGCAAACAAACAATATGCAATCACCCTCTTTCCCCCCTTCATCGAGGCACTAGACAGGGCTGTCCGCTGTCGCTGTTGCTGTTCGCAATTGCGATAGAACCCTTAGCCATTTGGCTATGCGCGGATGAGGGCTTTGAGGGCATTAGACGGTTGACACCACACACACTGGTTAAAGCCTTTTTAAAAGTAAGTACTCTATTGACTTTGTACAACAGTTTAATTTATTCCCATATCTCTTATTGTAATTTAATTTGGGCAATCATCCTTCTTTATAACAACCTATTTATAAACTCCAAAAATCTTTAGTAAGAATTGCAACTAACTCTCCACGTTTAACACCGTCCAACCCTCTGTTTAAAACATTATCTGCATTCAAAAGAAAGCTGAAAAAAAGTTTATAGGTTTTTAATATATGTGTTTTTCATTCACCATTATTCAAATATATTTCTAAGCTATTTAATTGTATTCTGAAGTTATCAGTTATACTGGATAGGCTTCAGAATCCAATTTAAAATTGTATCACTTGCATATAAAGCCCAAAACGGCTTAGCTCCGCAGTATTTACAAGACCTGATAGAGCCTTATGTTCCTGGCAGAGCTCTCTGCTCTCAGAGTGCAGGTTTACTCGTAGTTCCTAGAGTATCTAAATGTAGATTTGGAGGGCGGGCGTTCTGCTATCAGGCACCACTACTATGGAACCAACTTCCAATCTGGGTTAAGGAGGCTGACACCACCTCCACCTTTAAAACTAAACTTAAAACCTTTCTGTTTAGTAAAGCCTATAGTTAGTGTTTAGTAAACCTCTAGCTGGTGTTGGTAAATCTCTAGGTAGTGTAAACTCTAGTGTGTTAGAGTCAGTAGTCATAGTTGAAAAGGAAAGATCCTGGAGGCAACTATGTCGTATTAGACCCTATATAGATAAAATTGAATTGAATTGAATTGAATAGGCCTATGGATTGTGCTTATATGGTTTTGTGAATTATTGTTTTTTTATTTTCTCTTGTTTTTAGGAGGGGGAGTCGTTTATAAGCCCCTTGGGGTTTTTTATGACTCTCCTGCTCATCTTTTCTTAACTTTTTCCTCTGTGTAATGTTCCTTTTTACGAGTGCAAACAATAAAACAAACCAAAACTCACTCTGCAGGTCCAGCAGATGAGCAGCCATCCCGTTCTCCAGCCCGTCCCGATCCGGCCCCTGGATCTGGTCCCGGACTGGCCCCCGGTCCGGCCCCCAGTCCCGGTCCGGCCCCCGGTCCCGGTCCGGCCCGGTCCGCCGGTGCAGCTGCGACTGCAGTAGCCTCACCTGTCCACAGGGGGGCGTCAGCATCCGTTCATCTGTAACCTGCTGATTCCAGCTCCGCTGGTCTCACCTGATCCCGTAAACTCTCCCGTAAACTCTCACCTGATCCCGTAAACTCTCCCGTAAACTCTCACCTGATCCCGTAAACTCTCTCGTTCCTCGAACAGCTTCTTCAGTCGCAGCTCTGAAACAGAAATCAAACAGGAAGTGAACCGTGGGTTCAGGATGAAACGATTGAAAAGTGCAGCACGTCCCGTTTTTACCACTGGATTATAAGGTTTGGACCGTCTTGAGGGTTAGAATCCGGGTCCACCAACGGTGGAGCTTCTGGGACTTTGGCTGGATTGTACGTCGTCATGGTCTGATCACATCAACAGAGCTGTTGCCATGGCAACTGATGAAGCATTGTGCAGGTTGCCCCAGTCCTACCTCCTGCAGGGCTTTGAACTAGGACCCAACACCTTTGCTTCAACTTCCTATCAGACCTTGGAAGTTGCCTCAAACAGATTTGGAACTTAGTGACAGTCATGCCAAATGCCCGATGGGGACATTTGGCCACAGATCACATCCAACTGTAAATTACTTTTCGTCTGTGACCTATTGTCTCACACAAGTTCCGGCGTCTTGAATCCCTGCCGAGACAGGCACCGTGGGAGTGGCTTTGACTTCCAGCTCCTGCAGAGACGAGGACTCAATACCATATATGGACTTCCTGACCCAGGGGGCAGTCCCGAATTGGAAGATCACAGGCTTCTTGTATAAAAACCCTGCTGTAAAATCTCTCGGGGTCGGCATTTCAACCTGACTCTGGTCTGTGTAGGTCCGCTCACCGCCGGCTGGATAAAACTCACTATACCACAAAGCGGACTTCTGAAATGGTTTGGTAAATTCCTCAACACAACGCGTAAAAGTGCAGCATTTTTTCAACACGGTTGTTTCATCAAGTTGTTAGTTAATTGGTTTTGTGTCATTTAGATTACTGTTCAGGTGTTTAGTCTGCTGCATCCAGCAGTCTTCTAACAAAACTACAAGTGGCTCAAAACCAGGCTGCAGGAAAAGTTCCTGGTTGTTGCAGAAATGCATGAACGTCTCTCCTGGCTGAGGATTGAGGATAAATACTAATGTACTGAAATACTTCCATAGGATTATTAATATTTCTCTATAATAATAGACACACTGTTGGCTGTTTAGGACAAATAAACAAGAAAGGTAAGCTCAATAAATGATTCTCTGTGCAGTATTTTTTGGCGAGTCTTTACCAATTTATGGCCTGGTATGAGTTGCATATTGGCAAAAAATTAAAAATAAAATAACGTTGTTGCCCCCCCCCCAATCCTGACATGGATCTGCACCCCTGCATTGGAGAAACTACGTTTCTACATTTTCTGTTATCTCTTCTCTGATTTTCTTCTCTTTTCTTTGTTACCACTGTTTTTATGTTTCTTCTTGGTGACTTGCTTTGGCCTGGGGAGTTCAGTTCAGCATTTACAGATATCTGGCTCCCTCTAGTGGTGACATGGTGTAACGTCTAGACCTGAATGGAAGACGACCAACACTTCTTCAGTCTCATTTCAATGTAAAAAACACTGTCTTATATTCAGGCCGATACAGTAAAGCAAATTTGACGACATGAGGGCGTTCTAGCGGCTAGCTTACCGCCAGTGGTGGACAGTAACGGAGTAAATTTACTTGAGTACTGTACTTAAGTACATATCCAGAGGATTTGTACTTTACTTGAGTATTAGATTTCTTTGGTACTTATTACTCTTACTTGAATACATTTCCAAGACAAATATTTTTACTTTTACTCGAGTAAATTTCTAGGAAGGCTGAAAAGTACTCAGTGCAACTGGTTTCAAAGAGTTAATTCTCAGAAACAAGAGATAAAAGATCCTTAAATTAATTTAGAAAAAATATAGTAATTTACTGATGTAAAAAATAAGAAATGTACTCTTACTCTTACTCTTACTTTTACTTAAAGTAAATTTAAAAGCATTTACGTTTGGATACTTACGTACCTTTAAAAGCAAGTACTTTTCTACTCTTACTCGAGTAATATTTTGACTGAGCTACTTTTACTTGTAACGGAGTAAATTTTGACCAGTAGTATTTGTACTCTTACTTAAGTACTGGGATCGAGTACTCTGTCCACCTCTGCTTACCGCCAACAGCACGACCCACAAACCGACAGAAAGACGACTCTCAGCTCAGTCAGGTACGACGTTTATTGATCATTTCATTGATTGTGAAACAGAAACAATTCCAGTTTCTCACAGTTGACGTCATGTTTGTTTTGAAAAATCACAACTTTGATCATTTTAACAAACTGTTTCCGTTCCGGAGGAAAGCTGAGAGGCTTAAGCTGGAGTTATGGTTCTGCGTCAAAACGACGCCGTGCCTACAGCGTGTGGTTTGGGTCCACGCAGACCACACGCCGTCACTGACGCCGTCACTGACGCCGTCACTGACGTCACCTCCCGAAAATTGTAACTAGGCGTGGAGGCGACGCAGACGAGAGGCTGTGATTGGTTCTTGGAAGCAACGCATTTCCGGTTTCCGGTTTGAAGCAGTCGGGAACTTTCAGCCTCTTTTCTTCGTGTATGTGTGATTTTTTTTCGTTTTGGTTTTTTGCACAATAGTTGTTCTTATCTCTTTGATTCACTGTGACCGGAAAAGTCGGATAAACCATTCTGAAAAAGATTGCTAACTAGCGGTCACGGCGACGGCGTCAGGGCGACGGCGTCACGGCGACACGGCGACGGCGTCACGGCGACGGCGTCGGCGTCAGGGTCAGGGCGACGGCGTCACGGCGACAGCGTCACCGCGACGGCGTCACGGCTACGGCGTCACGGCGACGGCATCACGGCGACGGCGACGGCGTCACGGAGACGCCGTCACGGCGACGGCGTCACGGAGACGACGTCACGGCGACAGCGTCACGGCGACGGCGTCACGGCGACGGCGTCACGGCGACGGCGTCGGCGTCACGGCGACGGCGTCACGGCGACGGCGTCACGGCGACGGCGTCACGGCGACGGCGTCACGGCGACGGCGTCACGGCGACGGCGTCACGGCGACGGCGTCAAGGCGACGGCGTCACGGCGACGGCGTCACGGCGACGGCGTCAAGGCGACGGCGTCACGGCGACGGCGTCACGGCGACGGCGACGGCGTCACGGCGACGGCGTCACGGCGGCGGCGACGGCGTCACGGCGACGGAGTCACGGCGACGGCGTCACGGCGACGGCTACGGCGACGGCGTCACGGCCATGGCGTGTGCACAGCGTTGGTTTGACGCAGAACCATAATTCAGCCTTAACAAAGGCTCTAGGAAACGCTGCAGTCGCCGCCCTCGTATTTCCTGCCGGCTCCTCGTCCTCGTCTTCGTCCCGCGCCGCCCCCTGCTGGACGGACGTCCTGGTCCTGGTCCTGGACCACGTCCTCCATCCCGATGGGACTACGCCGCGCCGCCAGCGGGACCAGCTCCTCGTCCGCCTCCTCGCAGCTGTCCGTGTCTCCGGCCGCCGGCTTGTCCGGAGAACCGCGGACTAGCGGGACTAGCGGCGGCGCTGCCGGGACTAGCGGGACCAGCGGTTCCTCCGGGAGCTTCAGCAGCTCTGGAACCGCCAAGGCCTTGAGTTCCTCCGCCGTCGTCTCAAGGAGCCTCCGGACTTTAGAACTCGGTCTGGACGGAGGAATCGACGGGGCCGTCGGACCCCTGGAAGAACCGGAAGAACCGGCAGAACCAGCAGAACCGGGAACCCTGGAGGCCCCGGGGAGCCCCTGGTACCACGACTCCATCGCTGGAGAACCCTGGTACCCCGACTCCATCGCTGGGGGCTGGAACGGTTCAGCAAAGTAAGACTCGATGAAAACAAACTCCTCGGAGGAGTTCATGAGGGAATGGGAACTGGACCTGGACTCTCTGGAGGTCTCAGGGTCCGGCAGAGGGAATCCCTTCCTCCCTTGTTCCTTATTGATCAGAGAACCAGAGGGTCCAGGGATCTCCGGAGGTCCAGGGATCTCCGGAGATCCGCTTGGACGGCCTTGCCGGCACTGCCGACACTCGGGGGTCTGGTCCTGCAGGTCCTGCAGGTCCAGGTCCGACCCGGACTCGTTCTCAGCCCCGATGTTCAGGGTCTTCTCCAGATCGGAGCTCCAGCGGTGAAGAGAGCTCAGGATTTCTGAGAAGATCCTGGAAACCTCGGCCGCCTGGCCCCGGTTATCGGCCAGTCCCTGCAGCCCTGTGAGTGTGTGATCCAGACTGGTCCAGATCTGGACCTCCGGACGGACCTGGACCTGCACCTGGTCCTCCGGACGGACCTGGACCTGGTCTCCCTGGACTTGGACCTGGTCTCCCTGGACCGGTTCGTGAACCTTCGGTTCCTCCAGTTCCTCCAGTTCCTCAGGAAGAGACGCATCCTCCACGTCTTGTTCCAGTTCCGACTCGTTCTTGATTCCGTCGGCGTTTGCAGCAACTTCCGGACCCGGTTCCCCGGACTCCGGACGATTCTGGTTCCCTGAAGTCTGAGTACCGGCATCCCTAAAGTCTCCCGGTCCCCCGTCCAGATCCAGATCCCCTGCAGAGTTCTTCCTCTGCTCCAGAACCCCGGGAACTTCTGGACTCTGGTCCGACAGGAAGTTCAGCTTCCCGGCGGCTAACAGACCCAACACCACGGCTCGGTTCTCCAGGACCAGGTCTCTGGCCGGTCTGGGGGGGACCAGTCTGGATCCCGGGACCCGGAGAGCCGGCGTGGCCGAGCGGCTGGGGGGTCGGAGGTCACGGGGGTCCCGGGGCTCGTCCTTCGTCCTCCTGACTCCTCGGTCGGTTCTGGCCGGAGGTTTCCTGCAGGGATCCTTCTCCGCTCCCTTGCTCCTGGACTTCTTGTTTTCCTCGGCCCTGGGGGGTTTTTCGGTGCTCTGTTTGTCTCTGGTTCTGGTTTGGTCGTTCGTGGAGGTGTGGGGAGATTGCGGGCGTTTGGAGACCTTGCAGCGTCCGGTCTTCGCCTGCCCCGGGCGGGTTTTCCCTGAAAGACCACGAGGAGACATTGGAGGACCGAACAACCGTCACCACGATGGAAGAGAGGAAAGGAGAGGAATCAAGCGGTTTGATCACCGAGGAATTACAGCACCTTGGTTGGATCTTCTGCAGACGACGACTTGTTAGGAGTTAGAAACAACCTGGAATCACCACCTTATGATCACACCGTTTAAATCAGACCAAGACCGTCACGACGATGGAACAGAGGAAATGAGAGGACGGGAATCAACCCATTTGATCACTGAGGAATTACAGCACCTTGGTTGCAGACGATGGTGGATTTTTAGGAGTTAGAAACAACCTGGAATCACCACCTTATGATCACACCGTTTAAATCACCAGAAACAGGTTTGATCAGGTCAGTAGAGAAGTAGAAACGTTTAGTAAACTTCACTCAAGTTGGAACCTTTGGACGGTGAGGGTTTTGTGACTTTTGCAGTTATGGACTTATGGACGACCAAAACGGACATGGAATAATCTGAGACCCCGGTGCCTTCACATATTGATTGTTTTGTAATCCATGACTGAAACCCTGCTGGGTCAGAAAACCCACCAAGGAGTCGGGGTCAGATACCTGCAGGTTACTGTGGTGGTTAAACCCACCAGAGGTCAAAGGTGGGTCAAAACCAGACCTTTATTCTGCTTCACAAGGAACATGGGACAAAACTAGACTCCCTCAGCACCAGAACAGGAACAGACTGCAGAGCATCTTTATGCTCTAAAATCATCGGCCTGCCGGTCAGAACTCTGTCTGTGGTTTTCAACCAGCAGGCCCTCAGCCAGGCAGATAAAATCATGAAGGACCCCTCCCACATACTCCATCCTGCATTCCAGTGTTTCCCCTCCAGGAGGCGCCTGCGCTGCGTCGCCTGCAGGACTGAGAGGAGGAGAGACACTTTTGTCCCCAAAGCTACCCTGCTCTTTAATTCCAGCTGCTAAACTCACCCCCCACATCCCTGTTCATTTTATTCTATTTTATTTCTTGTTCTATTTGAGATTTTCAACGTCTTGCTGCTCAGTTGTCTTGCAATTGCCCCTCGGGATGAATAAAGTTTTCTGAATCTGAATCTGAATCTAAACCACAGCTGGACCAGAACTAGACCACACCTAGACGAGAACTATTCAATTCAATTAAATTGTATTTATATAGCGTCTTTTACAACAAAAGTTATCTCTAGGCGCTTTCCAGAGACCAGAACACGACCCCCGAGATGTTAAACCTCTCACCGTCCAAACTGACCGTTTGTTACAAAGCTGTTGTTAGTGTTAGTCCGGTTAAGCAGGTTCTTACCCAGAATGCTCTCTCTGCCGCCCTGCGGCGACTCCTCGGCCAATTGGGAGGAAGATTCTGAGATGACATCATCGTCGCGGGCCGGTTCTCCGTTGGTCACGTCGGGGGCGTCGACTCCGTGTTTCTGTTGAGAGAGTCGTTCATGACAGATTAGTTGATCCCAGTAGAAACTGTAAAGATGAACTATAACATTTCAGGAAATGTTGACATGGGCCCTACTGGCTCAATATCTCAAAAGCTGTAAATAACAGCCTAATGAAACCTCAGTATGTCGTCGTCCACACCGTCCCGAGTCTTTTAACGTTGGATCGATGTCTCTGCGATATCGCGTTGCCGAGCAACAAGCGCCCAAAGTTCCGTTAGCATCAAAATTAGAATAGTTAAATATCTCAAAAACCGTAATAGCTAGCATGATGAGACTAAAATCTGTTGCAGTACAACGGGTCCCGGGTTTTTAATGTTGTAATGATGTCTGTACGATAAACCGTTGCCTAGCAACAAGCGTCCAAAATAAAAGGGATTTTTTTTTAAATTGAAAGTTAAATATCGGTAAATATTGGTTAAATAACTGTAATAATTAGCATGATGACGTTGTAGGTTCCTTTAGTGACAATCGAGCCGAGTGATTGTAAATTTGAACGCTGTCTCTACGATAAAGTTCGGCCGAGCAATAAGCGCCGTAATCTTCGCCGCAATTTTCGCCGCAATTTTCGCCTTTTTTTTATTTTGCTTTTTGCCATCTAGCGTTGCCACGGTAACACTTTTGACTGAGAAAAGTAATGCCCATCGAGGCACGATGGACACACATCCAACGATGTATGCCATGCATGGGTGCACGTTCTGGTTCGGGAAGCATTAACGGACGAAAAAGCGTGCGGAATAATTAAAATAAGCGGAAGAAAAGGGAAAGCGTTTCTGGATACTAATATATCGCCTTTATTTTTCAGGTTTATTCGGTTTTATGTTTTGGTGATTTTTTTCTTCCGCATTTTTTCTTGCGCAGGGGGATTTTTGCCACTTTAGCTTTCTAGCAAAATGCTAGCAACATTTCCCTTCGGGCCGTTTTGGACAATTGTAATTTCGGCATGCCACTAATTTTCTAGAAGAAAACTCGAAGAAAGTTTGGAAGATGAAGCAGAAAGTTAATCAGGTGAGAGTTAAGACCGTTCATGTTGATGAACGAGTGAATACCTGCAGCCACTCCCTCAGCCGGACGACCTCGTCCTGCAGACGGTCGCGATCGATCCGAACGATGTCGGACACTTCGCTCTGCCGCTCTAGCGCCTTAGCAAGGTTAGCGAGGTGGCGAGGGAAGGAAGGAAGGAAGGAGTTAGTGAGGAAAGACAGGAAACAGGAAATGGAGAGAAATGTTAGAAAGTGTTTCCAGAGGCAGAGCTGAACTTTCTGGTGATTCACCGTCCAATCAGGACGTTACAAACACGAACGCTAGAACTTCGCTGCCACTTTTACCTCTGAACATTTCCCGCTAGTTTTATCTCTGAACATTTCCAGCTAGTTTTGCCTCTTAACATTTCCGCTAGTTTTATCTCTGAACATTTCCCGCTAGTTTTATCTTTTAACATTTCCCGCTAGTTTTATCTTTTAACATTTCCCGCTAGTTTTATCCCTGAACATTTCCCGCTAGTTTTATCTCTGAACATTTCCCGCTAGTTTTATCTCTTAACATTTCCTGCTAGTTTTATATCTGAACATTTCCTGCTAGTTTCATCTCTGAACATTTCCCGCTAGTTTTATCTCTGAACATTTCCCGCTAGTTTTATCTCTGAACATTTCCTGCTAGTTTTATCTCTGAACATTTCCTGCTAGTTTTATCTCTGAACATTTCCTGCTAGTTTTATCTCTGAACATTTCCCGCTAGTTTTATCTCTTAACAGCGTGCCTTAACAGGTGCAGCGTTATAGAGGCGTTAACCAAGATAACCTTGTAAAAATTAAAACCAATGCACATTTGGTACCAATTACAGACCGAAAAATTAGATGCGGACTACTAAATATACGATCATTAAGCTCTAAGTCTCTGTTAGTAAATGATATAATTACAGAGAGCAGGAGTGATATTTTCTGCTTAACAGAAACATGGTTACAGGAGGAAGAGTATGTTAGTTTGAATGAATCAACTCCGCCCGGCTACTTTAATCATCACATTCCTAGAAGCACGGGCCGAGGCGGAGGAGTCGCAGCAATTTATAACTCCGGTCTCCAAACAAAAATTGAACCCAAGTGCAACTATAATACATTTGAAAGCCTCATGCTTGGTCTGAAATTTCCGAGCCGGAAATCAGAGAAGCCAGTTGTGTTAGTGGTAGTGTACCGGCCCCCTGCTGGTGCGTATCTGGAGTTTTTGTCTGAATTTTCAGATTTCCTTTCTGGATTATTGATCAGCACAGATAAATTCATCATAGTGGGTGATTTTAACATTCATATGGATGTTGAAAGCGATAATCTTAAATTAGCCTTCGATTCTCTTCTAGAATCAATGGGTATCTCACAAAAAGTGGATAAACCGACGCACTGTTTTAATCATACTCTCGATCTCGTTCTCACCTACGGTGTTGAAACTGATGGTCTGTTGGTGTCACCTGTAAACTCCCTTTTATCCGACCATTACTTAATAACGTTTGAATTTAATTTTGTTGATGTTGAAGTGCAAAATAGGAGGTATTATTTTAGCAGATGTTTGTCTGATGAAGTTATTGTTAAATTTAGGGAGGCCATTGCTTATCTTACGACAGTGCGAAATAGTGATGTAGTCGAGGCCAGTGACCTGGGTTCTACCTCTGCAGATGTTGATTTCCTTGCTAGTAACACTGCTGATTTGTTGCATTCAGCTTTAGATGAAGTTGCTCCTTTGAAAAGGAGGGTTTCTAGCCACAGGAGCTTAACTCCCTGGTACAATTCAGATATCCGCATGTTGAAACAAAACGTGCGTAAAATGGAAAGGAAGTGGTACTCTTGTAGGTCTGTAGACTCTCATCGTGAATGGAAAGATATTCTAATAGTATATAAAAAAGCCATTCGCAAAGCCAGAACAGCTTATTATTCAACGCTGATAGAGGATAACAAAAGTAACCCACGTTTTCTGTTCAGCACTGTAGCCAGGCTGACAAAGAGTCACAACTCTGTTGAGCCGTGCATTCCTGCAGCTCTCAGTAGTGAGGACTTTATGGGCTTCTTCAACAGTAAAATCGCGAGAATTAGAGAAGAAATCAACCAGCCGGTTGTAGGTGTTTCTTCAGCTTTAGCGACTTCCCTAGGCTCTGACTTGTCTCTAGACTGTTTTGATCCTATAGACCTCCCTGAGCTGACTTCACTCGTTAATAGAGCTAAGTCAACCACATGTATGTTAGACCCCATCCCGACTCGTCTATTCAAACATGTTTTTTCTCTTATTGGTACGACAATACTGGACCAAATTAACCTATCCCTAAGTTTAGGATATGTACCACAGGTTTTCAAAGTCGCAGTAATTAAACCTTTACTTAAAAAACCTTCTCTTGACCCAGACACCTTAGCTAATTATAGACCAATTTCCAACCTTCCATTTGTGTCTAAAATTCTGGAAAAGGCAGTTTCAAGCCAGTTATGTGACTATTTGTATAGAAATGATCTGTTTGAAGTCTTTCAGTCAGGGTTCAGAATGCATCATAGCACAGAGACAGCACTTGTTCGAGTCACGAATGACCTCCTTATGGCCTCAGATAAGGGATTAGTGTCCATACTGGTTCTACTGGACCTCAGTGCTGCTTTTGACACTATAGATCATGGCATTTTACTGCACAGGTTAGAGCATGTTGTTGGGATTAAAGGGACAGCTCTATGTTGGTTTAAATCATATCTATCTGACAGGTTCCAGTTTGTTCATGTACATGAGGTTTCTTCAGAACAGTCAAGGGTCTGTTATGGTGTTCCGCAGGGTTCAGTGCTAGGGCCAATCTTGTTCAGTTTATACATGCAGCCGTTGGGAAGTATAATCCAGAATCACGGCATACACTTTCATTGTTATGCTGATGATACGCAGCTCTATTTGTCTATGAAGCCGGATGAAACAGAACCGTTAGTTAAACTTCAGGCATGTCTTAGGGACATCAAGGACTGGATGTCCAGAAATTTCCTGCTTCTAAATTCAGATAAAACAGAGGTTATCATTCTTGGTCCAGAGCATCTTAGGAAGGGATTAGATGGTGTTGCGATGGCTTCCAGTGCAACTGTGAGAAATCTTGGTGTTATTTTCGATCAGGATTTGTCGTTTAAACCATATGTCAATCAGGTTTGTAAAATAGCCTTTTTCCATCTCCGTAATATTGCAAAGATTAGGAAAATCCTCTCACAGAGTGATGCAGAAAAACTAGTTCATGCGTTTGTATCTTCTAGACTAGATTACTGTAATGTGTTGTTAGCAGGATGTCCAAGTAATTTGCTGAATAGGCTCCAGCTGATCCAAAATGCAGCAGCACGAGTACTGACAGGAATTAGCAGGAGAGACCACGTCTCTCCAGTGTTAGCGTCGCTCCATTGGTTACCCGTAAAATTCAGAATCCAATTTAAAATTTTATTACTTGCGTATAAAGCCCAAAACGGCTTAGCTCCGCATTATTTGCAAGACCTGATAGTGCCTTATGTTCCTGTCAGAGCTCTCCGTTCTCAGAGTGCAGGTTTACTCGTAGTTCCTAGAGTATCTAAATGTAGATTTGGAGGGCGGGCGTTCTGCTATCAGGCACCATTACTTTGGAACCAACTTCCAATCTGGGTTAAGGAGGCTGACTCCACCTCCACCTTTAAAACTAAACTTAAAACCTTTCTGTTTAGTAAAGCCTATAGTTAGTGTTTAGTAAACCTCTAGCTGGTGTTGGTAAATCTCTAGGTAGTGTAAACTTTAGTGTGTCAGAGTCGCTCCTGTAGTTTCTTGTGCTGGCCCCCCCTTCTCCTCCCTTTTCTCTCTTTTGTCCATGTTGCAGCATCCTTTGCCGGACACCGGAACCTGCAGGTGGTCGTGGGTGGCTTGTAGCTTGCATTACGGAGCACAAGTCTTTCCCTGACCCTGCACCCCAACCTGGGACTTGCTGATTGGGCCGGAGCTTCGGGAGCTGTGTGCTGGCCTGCGGTCCCCACCCCTGGTCATCCCGTTGCTGCCCCCCCCTTCTCCTCCCTTTTCTCTCTTTTGTCCTGCAGGTGGCCGTGGGTGGCTTGTAGCTTGCATTACGGAGCACAAGTCTTTTCCTGACCCTGCACCCCAACCTGGGACTTGCTGATTGGGCCGGAGCTTCGGGAGCTGTGTGCTGGCCTGCGGTCCCCACCCCCGGTCATCCCGTTGCTGCTTCCACCTGCCTGCTGTGCTGTTGCCGTCCCTGACCCACCAGTCTGGCCCTCGGCAGGAGGGTCCCCCCTGATGAGCCTGGTCCTGCTCAAGGTTTCTTCCCTCCTAAAGGGGAGTTTTTCCTTGCCACTGTTTGGCTTAAGGTTTTTCTCCCACTAGGGGAGTTTTTTACCTGCCATTGTTTATGTAATATCTGCTCGGGGGTCATGTTCTGGGTATGGGTCTCTGTAAAGCGTCTAGAGACAACTCTGTTGTATTAGACGCTATATAAATAAAATTGAATTGAATTGAATTAACATTTCCCGCTAGTTTTATCTCTGAACATTTCCCGCTAGTTTTATCTCTTAACATTTCCCGCTAGTTTTATCTCTGAACATTTCCTGCTAGTTTTATCTCTGAACATTTCCTGCTAGTTTCATCTCTGAACATTTCCCGCTAGTTTTATCTCTGAACGTTTCCCGCTAGTTTTATCTCTTAACATTTCCAGCTAGTTTTATCTCTTAACATTTCCCGCTAGTTTTATCTCTTAACATTTCCAGCTAGTTTTATCTCTGAACATTTCCCGCTAGTTTTATCTCTGAACATTTCCCACTAGTTTTATCTCTGAACATTTCCCGCTAGTTTTATCTCTGAACATTTCCCGCTAGTTTTATCTCTGAACATTTCCAGCTAGTTTTACCTCTGAACATTTCCCGCTAGTTTTATCTCTTAACATTTTGTGCTAGTTTTATCTCTGAACATTTCCCGCTAGTTTTATATCTGAACATTTCCCACTAGTTTTATCTCTGAACATTTCCCACTAGTTTTATCTCTTAACATTTCCTGCTAGTTTTATCTCTGAACATTTCCCACTAGTTTTATCTCTGAACATTTCCTGCTAGTTTTATCTCTGAACATTTCCCGCTAGTTTTATCTCTGAACATTTCCCACTAGTTTTATCTCTGAACATTTCCCGCTAGTTTTATCTCTGAACATTTCCCGCTAGTTTTATCTCTGAACATTTCCCGCTAGTTTTATCTCTGAACATTTCCAGCTAGTTTTATCTCTGAACATTTCCTGCTAGTTTCATCTCTGAACATTTCCCGCTAGTTTTATCTCTGAACGTTTCCCGCTAGTTTTATCTCTTAACATTTCCAGCTAGTTTTATCTCTTAACATTTCCCGCTAGTTTTATCTCTTAACATTTCCAGCTAGTTTTATCTCTGAACATTTCCCGCTAGTTTTATCTCTGAACATTTCCCACTAGTTTTATCTCTGAACATTTCCCGCTAGTTTTATCTCTGAACATTTCCCGCTAGTTTTATCTCTGAACATTTCCAGCTAGTTTTATCTCTGAACATTTCCCGCTAGTTTTATCTCTTAACATTTTGTGCTAGTTTTATCTCTGAACATTTCCCGCTAGTTTTATCTCTTAACATTTTGTGCTAGTTTTATCTCTGAACATTTCCTGCTAGTTTTATCTCTGAACATTTCCCGGTAGTTTCATCTCTGAACATTTCCCGCTAGTTTTATCTCTTAACATTTTGTGCTAGTTTTATCTCTGAACATTTCCCGCTAGTTTTATATCTTAACATTTCCCGGTAGTTTCATCTTTGAACATTTCCTGCTAGTTTCCTGTTTCCCTGCACTAAAGTTCCCCCAGGAACCAGTTCCAGCTGAACTGGTTCCCAGTTCCAGTTCTGCCTCTGCAAACGTAGAAATCTTTACCCCAATCTTCTTCTCCTTCCACTGCAGAACTTCCTGCAGGTCCGAGACTTCCTGAAGGTACGAGTCGCTTTTCAGACGTAGATCTGACACTTCCTGTCCAGCAGAGACCAGTAAAGACCAGTACAGACCAGTACAGACCAGTAAAGACCAGCAGGAGTCAGTAGAGACCAGTAGAGACCAGTAGAGTCCAGTAGGAGTCAGTAGAGACCAGTAGAGACCAGTAGAGACCAGTATAGACCAGTAGAGACCAGTAGAGACCAACAGAGACCAGTAGAGACCAGTAGAAACCAGTAGAGACCAGTAGAAAAAGAAAATACAGAAGTAACTAGACAATTTCCTCGCAGAAATTTCGAGAGTGCCACGGCGGGCTGCTGCACATTTGTGTACATTTTACAAGCAATAAAGGTGAAGGACTAGACAGAGTCCAATGACACCACCCATGACTCTGTATGTCAAACCATTCAAAAGATATTGGACTTTAACGTATCAGCCAATCAGAAGAAGGGGCGGGGCTAATTTGTATATATATATATATAATATACAAATGTAAATATTTATATGTATAATAATAATAATATACATATATATCCAATGAACCGGTTCCCAGCAGGACTGGGGATCATGTAAGGTCAAAAGGTCAGGGTTCAGATTTCTCCATTATCCAGGTTATATTACATGAAGTCTGTAATGACTGTGTCATGTGACAAGGTCTGGGTCAGTCTAATCAGTCAACAGTTGAGCTCTGGTTGCTAGGGGCAAAAAGGGGCAGATATTCCTTAAAATGTGTTAGTAACGGCAGTTCGAAAACAAAGTGAGATTTTTTGGAAGAAAACCTTTTTATTTTTTTTATTACATTGCAGTCAATGGACACCGAGGCAGGAATTTGCGTGGCTGTTAGCCCCCCCATTTGAATTTTGTGTATACCCCGCCTGTCAAAGTCACATTTTATGAATCCCAACACCTATGTCTACATTCTGACCAAAAATTATCCGTCTACCTTTTACGGTTTGGCCGTGAGCTCGAGTTACAAATAAAAAAGAGGTCATTTTTTGACTGGTTCTCTCACTCTAAAAAATTTGAGCTTAACTCTAAATTTGTCAAAAAAGTGATTTCCAGTCCTCGCTTGAGCGCTCATATCTTGAAAACTGTACATTTTAGGAAAAAACTGTTTCGGGTTTGGAGAGAGAAGAGAAGTTTTCCTCCGTTTTGAAGTTTGAATGACATTTCTACGTGCAAGTATGAGAAAGATACGTGACTCAGAAAAAAGGTGAATTTTGTCTTTTTTCTCGACATTTTCCCATCCGCTTTGAATGGCGCCATAGGAATACATGGGAAAATGATCTCCCCATTAGTTTGGAAATTTGGAAATGTTTTTGCACTTTGTGCAAAAACTATTTGTGCCATCGCTCTGAAAATCCACAGGACTGTAGTTAAATTCAAGGCCTACAACTTTCTAAATCGGTTCAGAATTTTTCGAGTAACGGTGTGCGAGTGGTGAGGCCCCAAAGTTCTCCCAATGCATTCCGGATGGGGGTAAGCGCGCACGTTTCTGCACGTTGCGCAAAAACGTGCACGCCAATCGCTAATAAAAGTCAAAGCACACGATTCCCGCTTACGGCGCACGTTTCTACGTTTTTACTTTTCGCGTTTTCTCAAAGCTGTAGGAGGAGTAGCGAACCGAAATCTGTCCGGAAAATGAATAATAATAAGAAAAATAAATCCACACAATAACAATAGTAACACTCCTCCTCCATTGCATAGCTATGGAGGAGGAGTGCCTCTTGGGCAGCTGTGGCACTAATTAGAGCACAGGAACCTGGGATCTCTGCTGGTTGAGTGTGTGCAGTTTTTCATGTCATGCTAAAGTTGATGCTTTTTTAAAAGTAAAAAACTGTAAAGAGTCTAAACTCTCTGGACTTCACAGAGCAGGTGGAAACACTGACCGTCAGCAGGTCCTCGGTTCTTTTCAGCGTCTCCTTCACATCTCTGAACTGGAACTGCAGGAGGTTGTGGGCGTGACGCTCGCGCTCAAACTCCTGGAGACGACAAGAGAACCGTGAGGCTCTTAGACCACGTTTCCACATAGCCGGGTATTTACAAAAACTGATATTTTCCCCTAAAATCTAAGACCACAACATCCAATTTCACTAACAAGAGACCCTAATGATGATAAAAATCATTGTTGTGGTTGATTCTAGGGATATCTTGAAAACTAAAGGCTTTTTTGAGGACTTGTTCCAAGACTATTAGGCCACGTTTCCACATATTTACAAAAACAGATATTTCCTCCTCTATGTTTTGAAAAATCCTATAATTTCCAGGTACCTGCATAAATATCTGTTAAGGTGCTATGAGCAGCCAAACCTACAGGGGGCAGTGTAACGAGAAAATAAAGTCATGCTCAAAATTTCGACTTTTTTCTCAAAATTTCGACTTTTTTCTCAGAATTTCTCAAAAACAGATATTTCCTCCTCTACGTTTATAAAAACACCATCATTTCCAGGAACCTGCATAAATATCTGTTAAGGTGCTATGAGCAGCCAAACCTACAGGGGGCAGTGTAACGAGAAGATAAAGTCATGCTAGCCAATCAGAATCCTGGAAAAAAACATCAACAAATGACACGAGGAACTTCCAGTTACTTTCTTTTTTACTATTTACTCGACTTTTCGACTCTTTTCTCAAAATGTCGACTTTTTTCTCAACTTTTTTGTCAACATTTCGACTTTTTTCTCGACTTTTTTCTCAAAATTTCGACTTTTTTCTCAAACTTTTAACTTTTTTTCTCAAAATTGTGACTCTTTTCTTGACATTTCGACTTTTTTCTCGACATTTCATCTTTTTTCTCAAAATTTCGACTTTTTTCTCAAAATTTCTCAAAAACGGATATTTCCCCTCTACGTTTATAAAAATGCCATCATTTCCAGGAACCTGCATAAATATCTGTTAAGGTGCTATGAGCAGCCAAACCTACAGGGGGCAGTGTAACGAGAAGATAAAGTCATGCTAGCCAATCAGAATCCTGGAAAAAAACATCAACAAATGACACGAGTAACTTCCAGTTACTTCCAAGATGAACCAGAGTCTTTGGTTTGGAGTGACAGAGAAGTGGAGTTACTTTTAAGTGTGATGTTAGAATATAAAACGGGTCAAATACAAGAAAATATTGACGGTTACAAACTAATTGTAACCACAGGTGTCACTCATGACGCTGGTGACGTTTCTGTCTCATAATGTGACGTTCTGAAGAATAAATGTCCGTTTCTCTCCGTTTACAAGCAAACGTGAAGACGGAGGTTTGAAAATCTACACTTTGGCCGGAGTTTTCAGAAATGATGGTTTTTGGAGACTTTGAGCTTCGTTTTCCTGTAAATGAACGAAGAAAACGCATGAAAACACCAGCGTTTCTGATACGTGGAAACGGGGCCTTATACCAACAACAGAACCCTGAGGAACCAGAACGTATATATGTATGTATGTATGAACGAATGTACCTTGTTGGAGTCGTCGCCGTGGCGACGGGCCTCCCACAGCGTCTCCTCCAGGTCGCCCAGCTCCTCCCTCAACGCCTCCACCTGGTACATCAGCGTCATCTTCTCGTTGTGGAGCTGAGCGTTGGAAACCATCGCTCTGCGGTATTTCTCCTCCGCCTCAGCCAGCGAGTCCTGGTGGGGTTAATCAATAACCATCATCAATAAGCAGCAATAACAAGCAATAACTATCATCAATAACCATCAATAACCATCAATAACCAGCAATAACAAGCAATAACCATCAATAACCACCAATAACTATCATCAATAACCATCAATAACCAGCAATAACCATCATCAATAACCATCAATAACCAGCAATAACTATCAATAACCATCATCAATAACCAGCAATAACTATCAATAACCATCAATAACTATCAATAACCATCAATAACCAGCAATAACTATCAATAACCATCAATAACTATCAATAACCACCAATAACCAGCAATAACTATCATCAATAATCATCAATAACCATCATCAATAATCATCAATAATCATCAATAACCAGCAATAACCAGCAATAACTATCATCAATAATCATCAATAACCATCATCAATAATCATCAATAATCATCAATAACCAGCAATAACCAGCAATAACTATCATCAATAACCACCAATAACCATCAATAACTATCATCAATAACCATCAATAACCACCAATAACCAGGTAAAGTACCTTCATCTCTCTGATTGACGCCTCCGTTTCCACGGAGACCGACGTGTCGCAGCTTCCTCTACGAGACGAGGCTCCGCCCAGCGAGGCTAGCGTAGCGGCGGATAGCGTCGACGCCGTCCTGGAGCCCTGGAAAACGTAATAAAACATTAAAAACCTTAAACAAATGTTTTAGAAATAGAACCGTGGATGTAAAAGTTCAGAAGCAACTTTGGTGTTAAATTACAGACGTATTAAATTCCACTCACTTTATCCAGGAAATCTCTGTCCGTCCTCTCTTCCACCTGAACACAGAAACAGACGCTTTACTGATGCGGCTAACATCACGCCGTTACCATGGAAACTAGGAGCCGCTAACGTTAGCGGCTGCAGCTACAGGAGCAGTGAAAGGTAAAATATGTTTTGTGTCCTGGAATGCCCTGAATTAAACTTTTCATATTAATTATGCTCATGTATTATGCTTGTTTTTCAATTAGGACATTTTCAGGCCAGAGGTGGAATGAAGGGAGAAATATATATTCAGTGTCCTGGAAATGCCCTGAATTCCCAAAACACAGTGTCAGTCCGGAGTTGGAGTTGAATTGTTATTTTTTTTATTGTTATCGGGATAAATGCCAGAAATTATCGTGATAAATGTTTTAGTCCATACCGCCTATCCCTAGCGGGAGGCCAAGACTTAGTGTGAGAGCTGGCGAGCTAGGATGTTGATAAAGTTATAAAGACGGGACAGCCGGGAGTTCGGGCAGAGTCAGCTGCGGGTTTAGTGCACGACGCCCAGCCGGGTTTTTTGGCCACTCTGTCCAGGACTGTTCGGCTCTCCAGTCTCCTGTGTCGAGGTAAGAGTTATTATAGCCTAGCCCTGTGTAATTGTCTATTGCTCTGTCATTTGTGGGGGATAACTTGACACATTTGTCCTAGCAAAAGAGCAATTCTGTGTGTGTCTTCTATGTGCAATGCTGGCTTTTCTTGTGGTAATAAATGTATCATTATAGCAAAAGCGAGTGTGTGATTAATTTTGTGTCGCCGACCACTCTCGAGCCTTAATTGATTTTCTCCCAAAACAAGCAGCCAGCAGGGGGAGCCAGAGATTAGACCAGAGTTTAAGGGGTTAAACCAGAGAAGAAGAAGCTGCTCACCACCGGATTGTTTAAGAGATTAAACCAGAGAAGAAGAAGCTGCTCACCACCGGACTGGCCCGGGCCGAGCTGGTCCTGGAGGAAGCCCTGGAACCCGAGGCCCGAGAACCAGAACCCAGGAACCCGCCGTAGTCTGACGGCTAGGAACCAAGGAATCAGGAACCAAGGAACCAAGGATGGGAACCAAGGAACCAAGGATGGGAACCAAGGAAGCACGGAGGGAAAGATGGAAGGAAACAAAGAGAAGAGGTTAGTAAGTTAAAGGGTTTTTATCATCAGAGGTTCCAGGTTCAGGTTCCACTACAAGCTCGGACAGGAAGTGGTGCTGACTGGCTCCGCCCACCCAGTTAATCCAGAAATATGCAAAAAGACGAGCACGAAAAGAAGCCCTTTGTTCAGTTTCTCCAAATTGGCATGTTTGTTTGTCTGGCGTTTGTCTGGTTAGTGCCACGGCTGCGCCAGAGGCTCCTCCTCGTTAGCTATGCTAGCAATGGAGGAGGAGTGCAGGATAACAATAGTTCCTCTGGCGCAGCCTCGGATCTACACTTTTCAAGATATGAGCACTCAAGTGAGGACTGGAAATCACTTTTTAGTCAAATCTAGAGTGCGGGTGTCGGTTGGTAGAGTGGGAGAAACAGTAAAAAAATAACCTGAAATTTTTGGTCAGAATGTAGACATAGGTGTTGGGATTCATAAATGTGACTTTGACAGGCGGGGTATGCACAAAATTTAAACGGGGGGTTAGAGCGCCGCAATACCTGTCTCAGTCCCCATTGACTGTAATGTAATCAAAGGTTTTCTGTTTTCTTCAAAAGAATCTCACTCTGTCTTCGCACTGAGCTTACTCACTCATTTTAAGGAATATCTGAATAAGATTAAGATTGTCAGAATCTGCCGGGTTCTGTGTCTCTCACAATGTCTTTGTTTTTATGCTACGAGTGAGTTGCTCAGACAGAGACAGGTCTCAAACAAAGTTCATTTTCTCCTAATCTGTCGGTCTGAAAATGTCCATTTTGGTGTCAGAATGTTCAAAAGGTTTGTGGCTTTTGAAAAATGCCCGCCCGCCCGCACGCCCGAACGCACGCACGCACGTGAAACTCACCCTCAGACTTCCTCTGCTGCCTGCAGACATCCTCTCCTCATCGTCAGAGATCTGGAGAAGGAGAAAGATCAGGGCGTCAACCAGACAAGGAACCAGACCAGGAACCAGGAACCAGACCAGGAAACTAGACCTGGAACCAGACCAGGAACCACAGCCAGTATTCAGGTTCCTGGTTGGATGTGGTGACCCCTGTGTGACCCCTGTGGTTGCTGGTGGTAACTGCAGGTAATGTGAGACATGACCTTTGACCTTCTACACTAGACTAGTAAAAGGGAGAAGAAGAAGAGGAGGTACAGACCGAAGCGTGTCTCCGTGAGTGGCGGGAGTAGCGCTCACTTTCCTCCTGGAAGAGCAGAAGAAGAAGACGACGTTAGAGGAGACGACACGACATCACCAGGCAGAGCAGCAGCCTGCCAGACACTGAGCAGGGAATAGCCGCATGCAGCAGCCTGCCAGACACTGAGCAGGGAATAGCAGCATGCAGCAGCCTGCCAGACACCGAGCAGGGAATAGCAGCAACGTGCAGCAGCCTGCCAGACACTGAGCAGGGAATAGCCGCATGCAGCAGCCTGCCAGACACTGAGCAGGGAATAGCAGCATGCAGCAGCCTGCCAGACACTGAGCAGGGAATAGCAGCATGCAGAGTTTTATTCTATTTTATTTTGTATTTTGTACTATTTTATTTTATACTTATTCAACTTTTTTTTACTTAAAATTTTGAAAGAAAACACCAAAACACGTGCTGCTTTAATTTCGTTACGCCTCGTATAGTGACAATAAAAGTAGAAGTTTAGTAATTATTATTATTATTATTACAATTATTAATATTATTATTATTATTATTATTATTATTATTATTATTATTATTATTATTATTATTATTATTATTATTATTATTATTATCATTATTATTATTATAATTATTACAACTAAACTAAAAGTGTGAAGTCATGCAGCAGCCTGCCAGACGCAGCGCAGGGAGAAGAGCAGCAGAACCTGCCAGACATGCTGAGGGTAATAAAGCTCACGGCACGGATAAGCAGCTTCTTCATGAAACACAAAGATCTAGCTCAGGGGTCGGCAACCCGCGGCTCTAGAGACGCATGCGGCTCTTTAGCGCCGCCCTAGTGGCTCCTGGAGCTTTTTCAGAAATGTTTGACCTTTTTTTTCCTTTTTTTCTTTGTTTTCTTTTTTTTCTTTTTGTTATTTTTTCCCTTTTTGTTATTTTTTCCCTCTTTTTCCTCTTTTTTATTCCCTTTTCCTTTCCTTTTTAATCTCGATATTTGACTTTTTTCTCGACATTTCTACTTTTTTCTCGAAATTTCGACTTTTTTCTCAATATTTCGACTTTTTTCTCGAAATTTTCGACTTTTTTCTTGACATTTCTACTTTTTTCTTGACATTTCGACTTTTTTCTCAACATTTTGACTTTTTTCTCGAAATTTTGACTTTTTTCTCGAAATTTCAACTTTTTTCTCATCATTTCGACTTTTTTCTCATCATTTTTACTTTTTTCTCGAAATTTCGACTTTTTTCTCGAAATTTCGACTTTTTTCTCGAAATTTTGACTTTTTT
Organism: Cololabis saira; assembly: GCF_033807715.1. Classification (NCBI taxonomy): domain Eukaryota; kingdom Metazoa; phylum Chordata; class Actinopteri; order Beloniformes; family Belonidae; genus Cololabis; species Cololabis saira. The sequence goes on along the minus strand of NC_084610.1, from coordinate 24,737,510 downwards.
CTTGACATTTCGACTTTTTTCTCAAAGTGCATAATGAATAAATAAATCTCCCCCCAGTTCTAACTAATAAAAAAAATGCAGCATGTGTTCCTTCATTCTAATTCTGATACAAGACTTTTCATTTTTTGCGGCTCCAGACATATTTAGTTTTTTGTGTTTTTGGTCCAATGTGGATCTTTCAACATTTTGGGTTGCCGACCCCTGTTCTAGCTGTTATGAAAATGTAACTTAAAGTTTCACAAAGCAAAATTAAATAAAAACATGCATGTGTGAAATGAAATTAAAAACATGTTATTAAAAGCTGCAGGTGGTCATGTGACCTGCAGGTGATCATGTGACCTGGTCATGTGACCTGATCATGTGACCTGTTTCATGCAGACGTGCAGCAGCAGCAGCAGCAGCAGCAGCAGCAGGAGGAACTAATGACCGGATTAACGAGCTTGTTAATCCTAGCAGGAGACTGTCTGAGCGCGTGCAGAACAACACCAGGAAGCCCCGCCCCCTGAGACTGTCTGAGCGCGTGCAGAACAACACCAGGAAGCCCCGCCCCATGACTGTCTGAGCGCGTGCAGAACAACACCAGGAAGCCCCGCCCCCTGAGACTGTCTGAGCGCGTGCAGAACAACACCAGGAAGCCCCGCCCCCTGAGACAGTCTGAGCGCGTGCAGAACAACACCAGGAAGCCCCGCCCCCTGGGTCTGTCTGAGCGCGTGCAGAACAACACCAGGAAGCCCCGCCCCCTGAACGACACATGGAGGCTGCTGGGAAAAGCAGGGTCAAAGGTCGGCTGGGTGAAAAAGTGTTGCCCCCTTCCTCATTTCTTCCTCATTTCTTCCTCACTTCTTCCTCACTTCTTCCTCATTTCTTCCTCATTTCTTCCTGGTTTCTTCCTCACTTCTTCCTCACTTCTTCCTCATTTCTTCCTCATTTCTTCCTCATTTCTTCCTGGTTTCTTCCTCATTTCTTCCTGGTTTCTTCCTGGTTTCTTCCTCATTTCTTCCTCATTTCTTCCTGGTTTCTTCCTCATTTCTTCCTCATTTCTTCCTGGTTTCTTCCTCATTTCTTCCTGGTTTCTTCCTCATTTCTTTCTGGTTTCTTCCTCATTTCTTCCTCATTTCTTCCTCATTTCTTCCTGGTTTCTTCCTCATTTCTTCCTCATTTCTTCCTCATTTCTTCCTGGTTTCTTCCTGGTTTCTTCCTCATTTCTTCCTGGTTTCTTCCTCATTTCTTTCTCATTTCTTCCTCATTTCTTCCTCATTTCATCCTCATTTCTTCCTCATTTCTTCCTCATTTCTTCCTCATTTCTTCCTAATTTCTTCCTCATTTCTTCCTCATTTCTTCCTGGTTTCTTCCTCATTTCTTCCTCATTTCTTCCTCATTTCTTCCGGATTTCTTATTTCAGGAAAGAATGAGGATGAAATCATGAAGAAATCAGGAAGAAATGAGGAAGAAATCAGGAAGAAACCAGAAAATGAGGAAGAAATGAGGAAGAAATGAGGAAGGAATGAGGAAGAAATGAGGAAGAAATGAGGAAGAAATCAGAAAGAAATCAGGAAGAAACCAGGAAGAAATCAGAAAGAAATCAGGAAGAAATGAGGAAGAAACCAGAAAGGAATGAGGAAGGAATGAGGAAGAAATGAGGAAGAAATGAGGAAGAAACCAGGAAGAAATGATGAAGAAACCAGGAAGAAATGAGGAAGAAATGAGGAAGAAATGAGGAAGAAATGAGGAAGAAACCAGGAAGAAATGATGAAGAAACCAGGAAGAAATGAGGAAGAAATGAGGAAGAAATGAGGAAGAAACCAGGAAGAAACCAGGAAGAAACCAGGAAGAAATGAGGAAGGAATGAGGAAGAAATGAGGAAGAAACCAGGAAGAAATGAGGAAGAAACCAGGAAGAAATGAGGAAGAAATGAGGAAGAAATGAGGAAGAAACCAGGAAGAAATGAGGAAGAAATGAGGAAGAAACCAGGAAGAAATGAGGAAGAAACCAGGAAGAAATGAGGAAGAAATGAGGAAGAAATGAGGAAGAAACCAGGAAGAAATGAGGAAGAAATGAGGAAGAAACCAGGAAGAAATGAGGAAAAAACCAGGAAGAAATGAGGAAGAAATGAGGAAGAAACCAGAAAGGAATGAGGAAGAAATGAGGAAGAAATGAGGAAGAAACCAGGAAGAAATGAGGAAGAAATGAGGAAGAAACCAGGAAGAAATGAGGAAGAAATGAGGAAGAAATGAGGAAGGAATGAGGAAAAAAACAGGAAGAAATGAGGAAGAAACCAGGAAGAAATGAGGAAGGAATGAGGAAAAAACCAGGAAGAAATGAGGAAGAAACCAGGAAGAAACCAGGAAGAAATGAGGAAGAAATGAGGAAGAAATGAGGAAGAAATGAGGAAGGAATGAGGAAAAAACCAGGAAGAAATGAGGAAGAAACCAGGAAGAAACGAGGAAGAAATGAGGAAGGAATGAGGAAAAAACCAGGAAGAAATGAGGAAGAAACCAGGAAGAAATGAGGAAGGAATGAGGAAAAAACCAGGAAGAAATGAGGAAGAAACCAGGAAGAAACCAGGAAGAAATGAGGAAGAAACCAGGAAGAAATGAGGAAGGAATGAGGAAAAAACCAGGAAGAAATGAGGAAGAAACCAGGAAGAAATGAGGAAGGAATGAGGAAAAAACCAGGAAGAAATGAGGAAGAAACCAGGAAGAAACCAGGAAGAAATGAGGAAGAAATGAGGAAGAAATGAGGAAGAAATGAGGAAGGAATGAGGAAAAAACCAGGAAGAAATGAGGAAGAAACCAGGAAGAAACCAGGAAGAAATGAGGAAGAAATGAGGAAGAAATGAGGAAGGAATGAGGAAAAAACCAGGAAGAAATGAGGAAGAAACCAGGAAGAAATGAGGAAGGAATGAGGAAAAAACCAGGAAGAAATGAGGAAGAAACCAGGAAGAAATGAGGAAGGAATGAGGAAAAAACCAGGAAGAAATGAGGAAGAAACCAGGAAGAAACCAGGAAGAAATGAGGAAGAAATGAGGAAGAAATGAGGAAGAAATGAGGAAGAAATGAGGAAGGAATGAGGAAAAAACCAGGAAGAAATGAGGAAGAAACCAGGAAGAAACCAGGAAGAAATGAGGAAGAAATGAGGAAGGAATGAGGAAAAAACCAGGAAGAAATGAGGAAGAAACCAGGAAGAAATGAGGAAGGAATGAGGAAAAAACCAGGAAGAAATGAGGAAGAAACCAGGAAGAAACCAGGAAGAAATGAGGAAGAAATGAGGAAGAAATGAGGAAGAAATGAGGAAGAAACCAGGAAGAAATGAGGAAGGAATGAGGAAAAAACCAGGAAGAAATGAGGAAGAAATGAGGAAGAAATGAGGAAGGAATGAGGAAAAAACCAGGAAGAAATGAGGAAGAAATGAGGAAGGAATGAGGAAAAAACCAGGAAGAAATGAGGAAGAAACCAGGAAGAAATGAGGAAGAAATGAGGAAGAAATGAGGAAAGAATGAGGAAGAAACCAGGAAGAAACCAGGAAGGGAAACACTTTTTCACACAACTGTATCTACAGACTGGTTTCGTCTCAATGTTTTGATTTCGTCTCCATGACGACTCTGGAGAGTTTACATCAAACATCCAATCCATCTCTGATGTGATTGATTGACAGCCGGATCACTTCCTGGATGGTACCGGCCCTTTAAATCCCAGCAGGCTCTGCGTGTCGCCATGACGACGGCGGTTCGAGTCCTACCATCCACTGCTCAATGTGACCCCACTTATTATCCAGACCATAATACTTCTGTGGGCGAGGAGCACAGGGCAAAGGTCAGAGGTCAGAGGTCAGGAAAGGTCAGGGGGGCGGAGCTTAGCTCCTAAACTCCGCCCCCCTGGCAGGAAAAGCTCCATTTAAGGTGGAAATGAGGAGATAAAGTTATTAGTCCTACCTTAGTGGTGTTAAACAGCTGCAGGAAGAGGAAGAGGAAGATTAGGGTTAGGGTTTCACAATAAAATCAGTTCTAGATACGAAACAGCAAATATCTGCTGTGGTTTTCACAATAAAAGCAGTTCTCCACAAGGAAACAGCAAATATCTGCTGTGGTTTTCACAATAAAAGCAGTTCTCCACAAGGAAACAGCAAATATCTGCTGCGGTTTTCACAATAAAAGCAGTTCTCGATACAAAACAGCAAATATCTGCTGTGGTTTTCACAATAAAAGCAGTTCTAGATACGAAACAGCAAATATCTGCTGTGGTTTTCACAATAAAAGCATCGTCATGGTAACGCAGCACCAGACGTGTCGCTGTGAGAGCTGAAGGATCAGTATTGATCAGCTCTCAGTATTGATCAGCTCCTAACAACGTCTAACAGACAGAAACAGCTGATCGATCGGGATCGGAGGAATATCAGAACCACGAGCTGCTGGTTATTGATCAGTGATCAGAGCTACGATCGGGTTATTGATCAGGGTAATAACCTGGTTCTGATCGGTCATTGATCAGGGTAATAACCTGGTTCTGAGAGCTGATCGGGTTATTGATAAGGGTAATAACTGAGAGAGACTCACCTCCGTCTGCTGGTCTGAGTTTCTTCGTTGACCTTTGACCTCTCCTCACATGACCCCGTCAGCTGACCCTCCACTTCCTTTATCTCTGTCCTTTCAGCTTTAAAGCCTTTAGTTTCACTAATGTTTGATCTGACGTCCGATCAGGACGATCAATGAAATAACCGATCAGTAAAACTGAAGGAAACCTCTGATCAGGACGATCAATAAAATAACTGATCAGTAAAACTAAAGGAAACGTCGTCGGGAGAGAATTTAACGTAAATATTTACAGGAGAATAATCTGAGACGTCAGAACCAGGAAACACCTTTTATTCTGAAAATACATTTAAACTGTTTCTTAATGATTGATCAGAGGAGTCTCTGGATCAATCAATCAATCAATCAGCAGCTCACAGGAAACACTTCACAATAAGAGCCTGCTGACCTCCTTCTGCTGACACATTTCACAATAAAAGCCTGCTGTCAGATTTCAGAATAAAAGCCCGGTTACCTCCAGATTTCAGAATAAGAGCCCGGTTACCTCCAGACTTCAGAATAAGAGCCCGGTTACCTCCAGATTTTCAGAATAAGAGCGTTTAAATCCTTCTGCTGCCAGATTTTCAGAATAAAAGCCTGTTACCTCCAGATTTTCAGAATAAAAGCCCGGTTACCTCCAGATTTTCAGAATAAAAGCCCGGTTACCTCCAGATTTTCAGAATAAAAGCCTGTTACCTCCAGATTTTCAGAATAAAAGCCCGGTTACCTCCAGATTTTCAGAATAAAAGCCCGGTTACCTCCAGATTTTCAGAATAAGAACATTTACCTCCTTCTGCTGCCACATTTCAGAATAAAAGCCTGCCAGATTTCAGAATAAGAGCCCGGTTACCCCCAGATTTTCAGAATAAGAGAGTTTACCTCCTTCTGCTGCCAGATTTCAGAATAAAAGCCTGTCAGATTTTCAGAATAAGAGCCCGGTTACCCCCCGATTTCAGAATAAGAGCCCGGTTACCTCCAGATTTCAGAATAAGAGCGTTTACCTCCTTCTGCTGCCAGATATCAGAATAAAAGCCTGCCCGATTTTCAGAATAAAAGCCCGGTTACCTCCAGATTTCAGAATAAGAGCCCGGTTACCCCCAGATTTTCAGAATAAAAGCCTGTTTACCCCCAGATTTTCAGAATAAAAGCCTGTTTACCCCCAGATTTTCAGAATAAAAGCCTGTTTACCCCCAGATTTTCAGAATAAAAGCCCGGTTACCCCCAGATTTTCAGAATAAAAGCCTGTTTACCCCCAGATTTTCAGAATAAAAGCCCGGTTACCTCCAGATTTCAGAATAAGAGCCGGGTAACCCCCAGATTTTCAGAATAAGAGCGTTTACCTCCTTCTGCTGCCGCTCCAGCTCCTTCATCCGGATCTCTCGAGCTTCAGCTCTCGCCGCTCGCTTCGCCGCCAGACGGGACTCCGCCTGCAATTATCAATACTGATCAGGTGATTGATCAACTGATCAGGTGATCTATCAGCCACCTGCAATTATCAATACTGATCAGTAATCAGGTGATCAATCATCTTTCACACACCTGCAGCAGGTGCAACACCTCTGCCCTCCAGCAGGGGCAGCAACACCAGAATCAGATCCTTCTACCTCATTGATCCATGGACTGATCCACATCATCAGTCCATGGATCAGTCCACTGATCAGCCAATTAATCAGTGTATTGATCGGTGTATTGATCAGTGTATTCCAGATCCTCCACATACGTCACTCATATTTCTGGTTCATCTTTGATCTGCAACAGAACCGGTTCACCTGGACCTGGACCAGGTCTGAACCGGGACCCGGACCTGGATCAGGTCCGGGTCCCGGTTCTAGTTCTGGTTCTGGTTCTGGTCCTGGGTCCTCCAGGTCCTGGTTCTGGTCCAGGTTCTGGTTCTGGTTCTGGTCCAGGTTCTGGTTCTGGTTCTGCTGGTCTCTAGGACCTTCACCAGTTTCAACAATCCCGTGTTTGAAAAACAAAGAGGGATTAGTTTCTGGAGGGGATTAGAGGCCCCTAAACCGGGTCAGGGGGGGGGGTGGACCCTCTAACCGGGTCGGGGGGGCCGGACCCCCCGCCGGGCCCCCACCCCCTAAACCGGGTCAGGGGGGGGTCGTCTCATACCAGACTAACAAGTCCAGACTTAATCCTGCACCAGACACCAGCAGAACCTGCAGAACCAGCAGAACCTGCAGAACCTGCAGAACCAGCAGAACCAGCAGAACCTGCAGAACCTGCAGAACCTGCAGAACCTGCAGAACCAGCAGAACCTGCAGACCCTGGTCCTGGTTCTGGACCAGGACCAGGACCAGGACCAGGACAATGATAATTAGAAAAATAAAATAAAATAAATAAAATAAAAACAATAAAAAAACAAAACAACACTTGCCGGTCTCACAGATTCATCAGTCTCATCCCTAATCATTTGGACAAAATGGGGATCATTAGGAGTTTCTGAGAGGATTTATGAACCCAATAATAATTAAAAAGAAATAAAAAAATGTATATATATCTATATATATATATATATATATATATATATATGTATATATTAGTAAACTAAATATATGATATATTCTAACCTATGTGCATATGAAGATGTTACTGTTTATTTTTATTTTTAATATACATGTTTGAAATAAATAAATTCATTCATTCATTCATTCATTCATTCATATATGATATATATTATATATAAAAATGCATATATAAATATATTGGGTTTTTACCAACATTAATAAATACAGACAAGTTAGAAAGTAAAATATAAGTTTTGGTTCCACCCAAGAATTGAAGTGGCCCCATCATTCATTCATTCATTAATGCATTAAATAATTAATGATCCCCCAAGAACCGGACCAGAACCTTTTCATTTAGGAATTTATTTTGAATGGATCCCCCCCCTGATCAATTACCCCCTAGTGATCCCCCTCCCCCCCTAACTGATCACCCTGATCGATCCCTCTCTCACCCCCCCTAACTGATCACCCTGATCGATCCCTCTCTCACCTCCCTCGCGATCCTGCTCAGAGCGTCGTCCTCGGTTCTGATCCGGTCCAGGTTCGGGACTCTCCTCCGTCCGGGAATGCCCGGAATAACGGAGCTCATGGTCCCGGTGGGTCCGGACGGGTCCAGACCAGCAGAACCGTGCAGGATCAGAACCAGAACCAGGACCGGGCCGCGGGGACACGCGGCTTCAGGCCGCCCGCATCAGAACCGCCCCGGTACCGGCCCGGTACCGCCCCGGACCTGAAAAAACAGGGTTTCTGGACCAGTTCTGGTTCTGGATGAGGTCCCGGTTCTGGATCAGCTGGTCCCCGTTCTGCAGGATTAGCGGCGGTACCGGTTCAGTCCAGTTGAGCTTTTATTTTGGTAAGAAGGAGCAGCTGAGCATCAGCTGTTTGGGCCGAAGGTCTGGTACCGGTACCGGTACCGGGAGGTCCTGCAGGTTCTGCAGGTTCTGCAGGTTCTGGAGGTTCCGTCTGGTCCTGGACCGGCAGGTTCGGTCTGGACCTGCTGGTTCCGCTGATCCGGGTTCTGGATGAAGCTGCAGAACCGCAGTGTCGGGACCGCGGGCTCTTATTGTGAAAAGCGCCCGTCCTCACTAATCCCGGTGCGCCGGAAGTTCCATAGAAAATAAAAGCTCCTCAGAAACGGTTTTATTGTTTATATTATTGTTTCTAACGTGAAACTAAAGGGGAATAAATAAAATAAATACACCATTAAATAATACAAATGGGAATTTAATATATAATTCATTAATTAAATGTGTCATTCATTAATAAAAAATAGAATGAAATATGTCATGAACTAATTAAAATACAATTCATTTTAAGTAAAACTAATTATTCATTATATTTTTTAAATTAATAATATAATTAATTTAATAATTTAATTTTTTAATTTTTTATATATTATAACTATTTATTATTTCAGCATTTAATAATGAATGAAACATTTGATTGTTTAGACTTTAATGATTTTCTAAAGCAACAATAGAATATATTTATCTGTAAAACAAGTAAGTGTAACTATTTTAGTTTGTTTGTGAAGATATTGACTGTGACATTTTTATTTTATTTTATTTTATTTATTTTAATTATTATTATTATTTTATTTTATTTTTCTTCCGTTTGTTTATTTGTTCTGTCTTGTTTTGTTTTTGTTTGTGTGTAAACAGCAAGACTTGCTGGCATTTTATTGGGTAATTAATGTGATTTAATGTATAATGTAATGATTTAATGTAATTAATGTGATACTTGCCGATAGCTTTGTTCTTTTTGTACATTCATGTTGAAATTCAATAAAAATATTGTTAAAAAACCCAAACCATTGAATTAATGACGTATTTAAACATGAATATTTAAACATGAATATTTAAACATTAATATTTAAACGTTAATATTTAAACATTAATATTTAAACATTAATATTTAAACATGAATATTTAAACATTAATATTTAAACATTAATATTTAAACATGAATATTTAAACATTAATATTTAAACATTAATATTTAAACATGAATATTAAAACATGAATATTTAAACATGAATATTAAAACATTAATATTAAAACATGAATATTTAAACATTAATATTAAAACATTAATATTTAAACATGAATATTTAAACATGAATATTTAGACATTAATATTTAAACATGAATATTTAAACATGAATATTTAAACATTAATATTTAAACATGAATATTTAGACATGAATATTTAAACACTAATATTTAAACATGAATATTTAAACATGAATATTTAAACATTAATATTAAAACATTAATATTTAAACATGAATATTTAAACATGAATATTTAGACATTAATATTTAAACATGAATATTTAAACATGAATATTTAAACATTAATATTTAAATATTAATATTTAAACATTAATATTTAAACATTAATATTTAAACATTAATATTTAAACAGAAGAACCAGGGCGCCGCCATACTTCCATCCATACCGGAAGTCCATACCGGAAGTCCATACCGGAAGTTGGTCACTTCTTTAATATATATATTAAAAAAAAAAAAAAAATTAAAAAATATATATTAACGAAGTGACCAACTTCCGGTATGGACTTCCGGTATGGATGGAACTATGGCGGCGCCCTTGTCGGCCATCTTGCCTGCAGCCAGGTACTCTTGAACCAGAGACGTTTTGATTTCTATACAAGATTTATATGAAACCATGTTAGAGTCTCTTGTTCTTTAAGATACAATTTTGCTACGTTTATACATTTTTGTTGAAATGTCAACCCCTGTGATTATTTAAATTTATTTTATTTATTTTCTTTTTATTTTAATTTAGAAGTTTATATTGGAAAAAAATGTATAGTTACATATTCGATTGTGTGTTGTGAATTTTTGTTTCAATTGCAAACTAACGTTTCCTCAAAGGAATTTTGTAAATTTGAAAATGTTGAATAAAGTTTGTAAAAAAAAAAAAAAAAAAAAAAAAAAAAAGACGTTTTGATTACACCACCCGGATCACGTGACACCTCCCAGATCACGTGGTCGCTGCTTCTTCTGCGGTGTTAACTCGGTATCAACGTGACTCACACCGCCCCCCGCTGGAAAGAGCAGGAACTGCAGCCTCTTCAGCCTAACAAACACCGCCCCCCGCTGGAGAGAGCAGGAACTGCAGCCTAATACAGCCAGTTCAGCAGGATTGATCTCATTAGTCTCTCTAACCTGCAGGGGAAAGACATTCTGGTGGTTTATCTTCTTACATTCAAGGTAAACGACAACCACACCATTAAATGCTTATTATTTTATTTTTTTTTACTTTGTCTGCATATAAATTAATGGTTAATACCATGTTGGTAAATATAAATATATATATATATATATATATATATATACATATATATATATATATATATATATATATATATATATATATATATATATACTACGTAATATTACTACTTTATTCTTGTAATTTTACGATATTTATTTTGCCAAATTGAGTATTTTATTTGAACATGTAAAGTCACTTGCTATAAATGTACAATGGTTTGTATATTTGTACTTGTACCATGTGATCATGATGGTGAGTTAAATAAATAAATGATGATAAAACTAGATCATCTGAGGTTCAAATAAACTTTATTTACAAAGACAACTGTGTTTACAGTTAAAAGCATCAAACCAGAGCTTTAAATTAAAGCTTAAAAAACACGTCAGATCAATAAACGTCACAGAAACACTGAATTCTTACCAACAAATAATAAAAATGTACAAAAATCTTCTAGACCAGGATAAATGTGCTGAATAAAAGTAATCAGAGTACAAACACACAACCCTGATTACTAAACACATGTATCATAATACAGTATATATATATATATATATATATATATATATATATATATATATATATATATATATATATATATATATATATATATATATATATATATTTGTTCCATCGCTCCCTGAACTTATAAACTTATAAAAATAAAGTTTAATTCTATTCAACTGTACATAAGTAGGAAACGGTACATGAAAGAACCGACATGGAATACTTTCTAATAACCTCCAGACCCTGAATGAATGAATGAATGAATGAATGAATGAATGAATGAATGAATGGATGGATGGATGGATGGATGGATGGATGGATGGATGGATGGATGGATGGATGGATGGATGGATGGATGGATGGAAGGAAGGAAGGAAGGAAGGAAGGAAGGAAGGAAGGAAGGAAGGAAGGAAGGAAGGAAGGAAGGAAGGAAGGAAGGAAGGAAGGGATGAATGGATGGATGAAGGAAGGAAGGAAGGAAGGAAGGAAGGAAGGAAGGAAGGAAGGAAGGAAGGAACGAACGAACGAACGAACGAACGAACGAACGAACGAACACCACCTTACTGACACAGGATATTATTACGTTGGAAATCCAAGAATCAGCTAAACTTACACCATGTTTATCTGATATAATTCATATCACTGGAAAATATTAAAAATACTTTAAGGACCTGGAAGAAACTTCTCCATCTGGAACCGAGTGTTTACTGTAGATTTAAAACTATAGAGAGCCGGAAGTCCGGATTCAGAGTCTGCTGTGGGTTTGTGCGGGATGCCCAGCTAGGGTTTCTGGCCGCTCTGCTTTTGGACTGTCGGCTCTCCAGTCTTTCTGTGTTGAGGTAAGAGTTCAGGCCAAGCCTTGTGTAATTGTATGTTGCTCTGTCATTTGCAGGGGATAACTTGACACAGTTATCCTAGCAAAGGGCAGTTGTGTGAGTCTTTTTGTGTGCACTGCTTGTTTGCTAATAAATGCTGGTGGTCTCCCTGAGGTCTAGAAGGTGCTGGTGGTCTGGTTCAGGTCTCTGTAGGTCTAGATCAGGGGTCGGCAACCCAAAATGTTTTAGATCCATATTGGACGAAAAACATAAAAAACAAATATGTCTGGAGCCGAAAAAAAATGCAAGTCTCGAGAAAAAATTCAAAATGCTGAGAAAAAAAGTTGAAATGTCGAGAAAAAAGTCAAAATTTCGAGAAAAAAAGTCAAAATTTCGAGAAAAAAGTCAAATTTTCGAGAAAAAGTCAAAATCTCGAGAAAAAAGTCAAAATTTCGAGAAAAAAGTCAAAATTTCGAGAAAAAAGTCGAAATTTCGAGAAAAAAACTCAAAATTTCGAGAAAAAAGACGAAATGTCGAGAAAAAAGTCGAAATGTTGAGAAAAAAGTCAAAATGTCAAGATTAAAGAAAGAAAAAGTAAGAAAAAAAGAAAAAAAGGAAAAAGGAAGAAAAAAAGGAAAAAAAAAAATTGAAAAAAAGAAGAAAAAAAGGTCCAACATTTTTGAAAAAGCTCCAGGAGCCACTAGGGCAGCGCTAAAGAGCCGCGGGTTGCCGACCCTGTAGGTCTAGAAGGAGCTGGTTCAGGTCTAGAAGGAGCTGGTGGTGGGGTTCAGGTCCCTGTAGGTCTCCTCAGACCTGGACGTGCTCCATTTCCTCCACAGGTTGTACTTGCTCTGGTTTAGCGGGATGCTAACGGAGGAGAGGAGCTGGAAGGAGCTCCGGACGGCGGCTCTGAAAGTCGGCCGTCTGGCCGTGAAGAGGATGAAGATCTGGAAACCCTGGAGAACCAGAGAAGAGAGGACGACGTCAAAGTCTGGAGGTTTCACCTCCGTAAAGATGCTCAACGTTTGAAAGAACAACAAGTCACAACTAGAAAATTTCAGGAAATTTTGATATGGGCATGCCCTACCGCCCATTCGTCCCCTATCTCTGCTTTGGTTTGGGGCTGCAGTGGTTGTGTTCGGGGTGGTTCTATGTCAGTTTGAGGTGTTTATGGTTGTATTGCATTCATTCCTCTGCTCCCAATAGCTATTAATGGGGCGCGGTTTTTGGCATCCAGCGTCCCCACGGCAACGCTTTCGACTGAGAAAAGTAATGCCCGATGTATGCAATGCATGGGTGCACGTTCTGGTTCAGGCCATAATAACGGACAAAAAAAAGTGCGGAATAATAACAATAACTAGACAATTTCCTCGCAGAAATTTCGAGAGTGCCACGGCGGGCTGCTGCACATTTGTGTACATTTTACAAGCAATAAAGGTGAAGGACTCAATACAGAGTCCAATGACACCACCCATGACTCTGTATGTCAAACCATTCAAAAGTTATTACAGAAAATATGTAATAGGCTAACAGAACCGCTAACAGAACCGCTAACGGGACCGCTAACGGGACCGCTAACGGGGCTGCTAACGGGGCTGCTAACGGGGCTGCTAACAGAACCGCTAACAGGACCGCTAACGGTGTGTGTTTTCCAGGTTATACTATATGAAGTCTGTACTGACTGGGTCATGTGACCAGTTCTGGGTCAGTCTAATCAGTACAGCTGAGCTCTGGTTGCCCCGGCAACAAGAACCTCGAAATGAGGAAGGTTCCGGACTGGCTGTGAGAAAACCCCAGCTTTCCTCAAATAACTCTGATTTGTGAGAAAACCATAGCTCGTAGCAGAAAAACAAAGACATCGTGAGAGAGACAGAACCCGGCAGATTCTGACAATCTTCATTTTATTCAGATATTCCTTAAAATGTGTTAGTAACGGCAGTTTAAAAAAAAAGTACGATTTTTTCGAAGAAAATGTTTGATTACATTGAAGTAAATGGAGACAGAGGCAGGAATTGTCGCCGCTTTAGCCATCACCGTTTAAATTCTGTGCATACCCCGCCTGTCAAAGTCACATTTTATGAATCCCAACACCTATGTCTACATTTTGACCAAAAATTATCTGTCCAGCTTTTACGGTTTGGCCGTGAGCTTGAGTTACAAATAAGAATTATGTTCATTTTTTGAATGTTTCCTCACTCTAAACAATTAGAACTACACTCTAGATTTGACAAAAAAGTGATTTCCAGTCCTCGGTTGAGCGCTCATATCTTGAAAAGTGTACATTTTAGGAAAAAACAGTTTCAGGTTTGGAGAGAGAAGAGAAGTTTTCCTCCGTTTTGAAGTTTGAATGACAGTTCTACGTGCAAGTGTGAGAAAGATACGTGACTCAGAAAAAAGGTGAATTTGGAGTTTTTCCAACCTCCTTCCAGCCACAGTGTGACATTCTGTCCCATTCACTTACATGGGAAAATCTCCCCATTAGTTTGGAAATTTGGAAATGTTTTTGCACTTCGTGCAAAAACTATTTGTGCCATCGCTCTGAAAATCCACAGGACTGTAGTTAAATTCAGGGCCTACAACCTTCTAAATTGGTTCATAATTTTTCGAGTAACGGTGTGCGAGTGGCGAGGCCCCAAAGTTCTCGCAATGCATTCCGGATGGCGCTAAGCGCGCACGTTTTTGCACGTTGCGCAAAAACGTGCACGCCAATCGCTAATAAAAGTCATAGGACACGATTCCCGCTTAAGGCGCACGTTTCTATGTTTTTACTTTTCGCGTTTTCTCAAAGCTATAGGAGGAGTAGCAAACCGAAATCTGTCCAGAAAATGAGGAATAATAATAATAAACCCGCAGGATAACATTAGTGCCTCTGGCTTCGCCAGAGGCATTCCTCCTCCTTACTATTGCATAGCTTTGGAGGAGGAGTGCCTCTTGCTGCAGCCATGGCACTAATAAGAAAAAGGGAAACCTTTTCTGTATACCAATATATCACCTTCATTTTCATGTTTTTCCTCATTTTTTTGGGGCGTGTTTCATTTTTTGGGGATTTTTCTTTTCCACATCAGAGCGTGGTCATGCTGTACACCCGCTGGTGCGAGGTGGGACTTTTGCGACTTAAGCTTGTTTGCAAAATGCTAGCAACATTGCCCTTTGGGCCATTCTGGACGATTGCAATATGGTCATGCCAGTACTTGGCATGACCATAATTAAAGCTGCAGCAGCGATGAACGGATGAACAGATGAACGGATGAACGGGCCCTCACGCGTGTAATTTTCACCAATAAAAGTAAAGGACTCAAAAGTAAGTCCAATGACAACACGACTCTCTATATCAAACCATTCAAAAGTTATGGCAGAAAGAAGGAACTATCACATATGGACCAATCAGATGAAGGGGAAGCGCGCTTTTTGGCGTCTAGCGTCGCCACGGTAATGCTTTTGAAAGAGAAAAGTAATGCGTGTTGTCGGAGGATGGAGACGCACATTTTGATGTATAACACACCTGGGTGCACGTTACGGTTAGGGCCGTATTAACTGCCGAAGGAATGACATAAATTTCGCCAAATTGACACGATTAATTCAATATGTTCAAAATGGCCGACTTCCTGTTGGGTTTGGGCCATGGCGCCAAGAGACTTTTCTTTAAGTTGTGACATGATACAGGTGTGTAGTGATTTTCGTGCATGCACGTCAAACCGTATTGTGGGGCTTGAGGCACAAAGTTTTCTAGGGGGCGCTGTTGAGCCATTAGGCCACGCCCATTAATGCAAACCATTAAATATCACATTTATCACCAGGCCTGGGTTGGTGCAGAGTTTGGTGACTTTTGGGGAACGTTTAGGGGAAAAAAGGCCCTCCTTTGGTCGGAAAAATTAAAACAACGAGAACGAGAACAACTCCTACACATACATTAGGGCCCTAGCACTGTCAGTGCTCGGGCCCTAATAATAAATTTTATCTATAATGCACTTTACACTGCTGAAAATCTCAAAGTGCTACAGTTTGATAATTACAGGAAATAGAAATAATAAATTCAAGATAGCCCAGTTAGATCAGTCCTTGGCATGGGAATGGAATTCGAGCTATTAAACATCTGTATATTGAGGGATATTAACCTCATTCGCTCAACTGCTGGACAAATTTGGTTTACCCCGGACGCATCACTTCCGTTTTTTTCAGATCAGGGACTTTGTGCAAAAAGGTTTCCATCCAAATGCGTCGGCAGCCTTTTTTACTCTTTCAGAGCTGCCGGACGTGGCAGATGGATCAAGCAAAGCGATCAGCGCTCTGACTTTTACGCTGGGGGAGCAGGCCCATAAGCTGGATGTGATTCTTGAACAGAACCGCAGGCTGGCCGCGGTGTTCGAGCTCATTAACAAGATTGATAACAACCTGGAGAAGCTGGGAGCTCAGCTTGGCCGGAATTGATCACAATTCGTCTGAATGGAGTCGCTGATGATGATTCGGAGACTGAAGGCAGACGGAAAATTACTGAGTCTGCCTGTTCTCAAAACAATTGTTGATTCTATAATATGGCCTTGACAGGGCGGTTTTGGCCAGACCGCTCCTGGTCACAATCTCCCTGGTGGAATGTAAACAAGGTGACTCTGCCCCCACTAACCCTCCCCTCTCAGGAACATCTGTGGACCTGTTTCAGAACTGACCGAGCCGTCTGATAACATCAAGGACATTTGGCTGAGGAGCAGATCTGGGCTCAGTTCATGGACTCATCGCTACACATACACACAATGATAAATACACCTTCCTTTAATGTCAACGCCTTCCTCGGCCCCCCCCTCTTATCACCCACCCCCCCCCCCCCCCCCCCCCCCGACACGGATGTCGGGTTTCGAGCGCCACGTGCTCGCGGCGCTCACTTGGACGGACTGTGCCGGGATCCCCCCCCCCCGAATTGCCCACCCCCCCATCACCCACATGCAAGACCTGTGACGTCTGTTGTTGTTTCCGTGTGCTGCTGGGGTGTTTTTTTTGCAACTTGATACTGTGTATTGTTATTGTATGATATTCAGTGTGAAGATGTATTTTTTTCTCCTTCCCCCCTATCCCAGTGTTACCCTTGGAAAACAGGCGCACAATACCATTGTGTCGCCGCCGGTGTATCCGCAGTCAAAAACAGTTTTCTAAGCTGACCTAATAAACCTGATTCTGATTCTGATACCTTTCCCGAATTACTTAGTTTTGAGTCCTTGACGTTTATTGGTGAAAAGTGCACGTGCGAGGACCCGTTCATCCGTTCATCCGTTCATCGCTGCTGCAGCTTTAATTATTATTATTATTATTATTAGTCTCACCTGAGTGGTGGGCGGAGCCTCACCTGAGTGGTGCAGCTTTAATTATTATTATTATTATTATTAGCCTCACCTGAGTGGTGCAGCTTTAATTATTATTATATATTATTATTATTATTATTATTATGAGTCTCACCTGAGTGGTGGTGCAGATGCAGAACAGGATGCTGAAGGTGTGGTGGGCGTCTCCGGTAGAAACCAGGACCAGGTAACCCAGAGACCAGGACAGGCCCAGCAGAACCCCCAGAGACAGACTGAGCAGGACGTTCTTGGACGGGGACGACGTGCTGGAGCTGCAGACGGAGAAAAGTTGAAATGTTGAGAAAAACAGTCGTTGTTAGTGATGCACCGATTGTTCGGTAACCAAAATTGTTCGGCCGAAAACGGCAAAAAAACACTTTCGGTGTTCGGTGGAATAAGTGGGGAAAAACCGAACAATTAATAACGTTGTAAAATAAGGAAATAGACTGGCCGCTCTGTAACTGTTGCACCACAAACATAAATCGTTGGCCAACCAAAAAGTAACCACATAAGAATTTTACCAACATTCACCAGGAAGTGGAACCAAAACAACATAATGCTGGAAATTAAAACATGTTCAGTTTTTTATGTTCAATAAATATTTTCTACTTAGTAATTTTGTAAAAGATTTTTTTATTTTAAAAGCCTAAATCAAATTTATTTGATTTATGCAATGGTGAAAAAAGTCGAAATGTTAAGAAAAAAAAGTCAAAATTTTTTGAAAAAAATCAAAATTTTGTGAAAAAAGTCGTAATGTCGGGAAAAAAGTTCAAATGTCGAGAAAAAAGTCAAAATATTGTGAAAAAAGTTAAAATGTCAAGATAAAAGTCAAAATGTTAAGAAAAAGTCAAAATTTTGTGAAAAAAGTCGAAATTTTGTGAAAAAATGTCAAAATGTCGAAAAAAGTTGAAATGTCGAGAAAAAAGTCAAAATATTGTGAAAAAAGTCAAAAAGTAACCACATAAAAATTTTACCAACATTCACCAGGAGGTGGAACCAAAACAACATCATGCTGGAAATTAAAATATGTTCAGTTTTTTATGTTCAATAAATATTTTCTACCTTGTAATTTTGTAAAAGATTTTTTTATTTGAAAAGCCTAAATCAAATTTATTTGATTTATGCAATGGTGAAAAAACTCGAAATGTTAAGAAAAAAAGTCAACGTTTTGTGAAAAAAGTCAAAATTTGGTGAAAAAAAGTCGAAATCTTGAGAAAAAAGGTAAAAATGTCGAAAAAATAAGTTGAAATGTCGAGAAAAAGTCGAAATTTTGTGAAAAAAGTCGAAATTTTGTGAAAAAAGTCGAAATTTTGTGAAAAAAGTCAAAAAGTAACCACACAAGAATTTTACCAACATTCACCAGGAGGTGGAACCAAAACAACATAATGCTGGAAATTAAAACGTTCAGTTTTTTATGTTCAATAAATATTTTCTACTTTGTAATTTTGTAAAAGATTTTTTTATTTTAAAAGCCTAAATCAAATTTATTTGATTTATGCAATGGTGAAAAAAGTCGAAATGTTAAGAAAAAAAAAGTCCAAATTTTGTGAAAAAAGTCAAAAAGTAACCACAATGCAATGGTGAAAAAATTGGCAAAATAAATGAGAAACTGCTGAAGAACCATGTTGGGTATTGTTGGGTATTCGGCCAAGTGTTTATTATTATTTTCGGTTTAAGTTTCGGCCACAAATTTTCATTTCAGTGCATCACTAGTCGTGGTTTGTGTCTGTGTTTGTGTCTGTGTTTGTGTCTGTTTTCCTTCCCTCCCTCACCTGGCCAGCCTCGGGTCGTTCCTGCAGGTTTGTGTCTGTGTTTGTGTCTGTGTTTGTGTCTGTGTTTGTGTCTGTGTTTGTGTCTGTTTTCCTCCCTCCCTCACCTGGCCAGCCTCGGGTCGTTCCTGCAGGTTTGTGTCTGTGTTTGTGTCTGTGTTTGTGTCTGTGTTTGTGTCTGTGTTTGTGTCTGTTTTCCTCCCTCCCTCACCTGGCCAGCCGCGGGTCGTTCCTGCAGGTTTGTGTCTGTGTTTGTGTCTGTTTTCCTCCCTCCCTCACCTGGCCAGCCGTGGGTCGTTCCTGCAGGTTTGTGTCTGTGATTGTGTCTGTGTTTGTGTCTGTGTTTTTGTCTGTTTTCCTTCCCTCCCTCACCTGGCCAGCCGTGGGTCGTTCCTGCAGGTTTGTGTCTGTGATTGTGTCTGTGTTTGTGTCTGTGTTTTTGTCTGTTTTCCTTCCCTCCCTCACCTGGCCAGCCTCGGGTCGTTCCTGCAGGTTTCTGTCTGTGTTTTTGTCTGTTTTCCTTCCCTCCCTCACCTGGCCAGCCTCGGGTCGTTCCTGCAGGTTTGTGTCTGTGTTTGTGTCTGTGTTTGTGTCTGTGTTTGTGTCTGTGTTTGTGTCTGTGTTTTTGTCTGTTTTCCTTCCCTCCCTCACCTGGCCAGCCGTGGGTCGTTCCTGCAGGTTTGTGTCTGTGATTGTGTCTGTGTTTGTGTCTGTGTTTTTGTCTGTTTTCCTTCCCTCCCTCACCTGGCCAGCCTCGGGTCGTTCCTGCAGGTTTCTGTCTGTGTTTTTGTCTGTTTTCCTTCCCTCCCTCACCTGGCCAGCCTCGGGTCGTTCCTGCAGGTTTGTGTCTGTGTTTGTGTCTGTGTTTGTGTCTGTGTTTGTGTCTGTGTTTGTGTCTGTGTTTGTGTCTGTGTTCCTCCCTCCCTCACCTGGCCAGCCGCGGGTCGTTCCTGCAGGTTTGTGTCTGTGTTTGTGTCTGTGTTTGTGTGTGTTTTCCTCCCCTCCCTCACCTGGCCAGCCGCGGGTCGTTCCTGCAGGTTTGTGTCTGTGTTTGTGTCTGTGTTTGTGTCTGTGTTCCTCCCTCCCTCACCTGGCCAGCCTCGGGTCGTTCCTGCAGGTTTGTGTCTGTGTTTGTGTCTGTTTTCCGGTGGTTTGTGTCTGTGTTTGTGTGTGTGTTTGTGTCTGTGTTTGTGTCTGTGTTCCTCCCTCCCTCACCTGGCCAGCCTCGGGTCGTTCCTGCAGGTTTGTGTCTGTGTTTGTGTCTGTGTTTGTGTCTGTGTTTGTGTGTGTTTTCCTTCCCTCCCTCACCTGGCCAGCCTCGGGTCGTTCCTGCAGGTTTGTGTCTGTGTTTGTGTCTGTGTTTGTGTCTGTGTTCCTCCCTCCCTCACCTGGCCAGCCGCGGGTCGTTCCTGCAGGTTCTTCTCAGCGTCAGGACCAGCAGGACCGTGTTGTAGACCAGAACCAGGCCCACCGGGACCAGGAAGGACCAGAACAGAGGCTTCTGGAAGGAGAAGTTCTGGTTCTGGTCCAGACCGGCGAGCCAGCAGCTTCAGAACCAGAAAGATAAATCAGAGACAGAAACACGACACCAACGATGACTGAGCTGCCGGCGGACTGGAACCCACAACTCCTCCTGCCGGTAATTCAGGGGATTCTCCACCCGGTAGGTCACCGCTAGCGTGGTCGCCACGACGACGGCCGGGAGACCTGGAACCGGAGGGAAACTAGCCGTTAGCGTTAGCCTGAAGCTGGAAAACCGGCTCAAGTTACGTTGGGAAATTAACTTTTACGGAAGAGAATCAGGGCCAGGCAGGAGAAAAAACATCTTTTTTTTTTATTGTGCACTTCAAGAAAAAAGTCGAAATGTCGAGATTCATGTTGAAATACAATTTTGAGAAAAAAAGTTGAAAGTTGAAAGTTTGAAAAAAATTCAAAATGTCGAAAAAATTTGGAATTTGGAAGTTTGGAGAAAAAAGACGAAATGTCGAGAAAAAAGTCGAAATGTCGAGAAATTTTGAGAAAAAAGTCGAAATTTTGAGAAAAAAGTCGAAATTTTGAGAAAAAGTCGAGAAAAAAGTCAAAATTTGGAGAAAAAAGTCGAAATGTCGAGAAAAAAATTTGAAATTTCGCGAAAAAAGTTGAAATGTTGAGAAAAAGTCAAAATGTCGAGAAAATTTGGAATTTGGAAATTTGGAGAAAAAAGATGAAATGTCGAGAAAAAAGTCGAAATGTCGAGAAATTTTGAGAAAAAAGTCGAAATTTTTAGAAAAAAGTTGAGAAAAAAGTCAAAATTTTGAGAGAAAAGTCGAAATTTTGAGAAAAAAGTCGAAATGTCGAGAAAAAAAATTGAAATTTCGAGAAAAAAGTTGAAATGGTGAGAAAGAAGTCGAAATGTCACCCTGATGTTGTAGTGATGTCGTTGTGATGTCATACCCCAGCCCACTCCCTGATGATGTCATAGTGATGTCATGTTCACCTTTTTGGACACCTTTAAAAAGGGGCTTAAAACTTAAGGAAGGTTTTCCCTGGTCTTTTATAGATGTTTTTATTATTTGTATGTTTTTTTTACTTCTGGTCGTTTATGTATCTTGATTTTATTTCCTTTGTTTATGTTCGCATTGAGATTATTTCATGAAAAGTGCTCTACAAATAAAATGTATTATTATTATCACGGTGATGTCATACCCCAGCCCACTCCCAGGCTGATGATGTCATTGTGATGTCATGGTGATGTCATACCCCAGCCCACTCCCTGATGATGTCATAGTGATGTCACGGTGATGTCATACCCCAGCTCACTCCCTCCCTGATGATGTCACGGTGATGTCACGGTGATGTCATACCCCAGCCCACTCCCAGGCTCAGCGAGGTCCAATATGGCGGCAGGCTGCGGCGCATGGACCGGACCAGCAGAACCAGCTGCGTAGCGTACGTAGCGTTCCAGGCGAAGGTGGCTAGCAGGAAGAAGTGCAGCAGCGCCGCCACCGCCGTGCAGCCGCCGCTGTCCGGGTCCACGTGCAGGTCCAGGGCCGGGATCCGGTTCTCGGTGCTGGGAACGGTCCGGACCGGGTCCTGGTGGTTCCGGGCCCCGGCCAGGAAGATGACGATGAAGGCTAGCAGGCTAACGTAGATGCAGAGCAGCGCTAGCGGCGCGTTGATGTTGGTCTGACGCCGACGGCCAATCAGGAAGCTGCACACAACGGTTCGGGTCAACTCCTGTTTTATGACTAGGCTGTTAAAATAGTTGCAGGGTCAACTCCTGTTTTATGACTAGGCTGTTTCCTCTAGTTGCAGGGTCAACTCCTGTTTTATGACTAGGCTGTTTCCTCTAGTTGCAGGGTCAACTCCTGTTTTATGACTAGGCTGTTTTCTCTAGTTGCAGGGTCAACTCCTGTTTTATGACTAGGCTGTTTCCTCTAGTTGCAGGGTCAACTCCTGTTTTATGACTAGGCTGTTTCCTCTAGTTACAGGGTCAACTCCTGTTTTATGACTAGGCTGTTTCCTCTAGTTGCAGGGTCAACTCCTGTTTTATGACTAGGCTGTTTCCTCTAGTTGCAGGGTCAACTCCTGTTTTATGACTAGGCTGTTTCCTGTAGTTGCAGGATCAACTCCTGTTTTATGACTAGGCTGTTTTCTCTAGTCA
The DNA here is from genome assembly GCF_033807715.1 of Cololabis saira. Taxonomy (NCBI): domain Eukaryota; kingdom Metazoa; phylum Chordata; class Actinopteri; order Beloniformes; family Belonidae; genus Cololabis; species Cololabis saira. Next base: position 24,715,070 of record NC_084610.1, on the reverse strand, counting down.
ACTCCTGTTTTATGACTGGGCTGTTTCCTCTAGTTGCAGGGTCAACTCCTGTTTTATGACTAGGCTGTTTCCTCTAGTTGCAGGATCAACTCCTGTTTTATGACTAGGCTGTTTTCTCTAGTCAACTCCTGTTTTATGACTGGGCTGTTTCCTCTAGTTGCAGGGTCAACTCCTGTTTTATGACTAGGCTGTTTCCTCTAGTTGCAGGGTCAACTCCTGTTTTATGACTAGGCTGTTTTCTCTAGTCAACTCCTGTTTTATAACTGGGCTGTTTTCTCTAGTTGCAGGGTCAACTCCTGTTTTATGACTAGGCTGTTTTCTCTAGTTGCAGAGTCAACTCCTGTTTTATGACTAGGCTGTTTCCTCTAGTTGCAGGGTCAACTCCTGTTTTATGACTAGGCTGTTTCCTCTAGTTGCAGGGTCAACTCCTGTTTTATGACTAGGCTGTTTCCTCTAGTTGCAGGGTCAACTCCTGTTTTATGACTAGGCTGTTTCCTCTAGTTGCAGGGTCAACTCCTGTTTTATGACTAGGCTGTTTTCTCTAGTTGCAGGATCAACTCCTGTTTTATGACTAGGCTGTTTCCTCTAATTCCAACTCCTGTTTTATGACTAGGCTGTTTCCTCTAGTTGCAGGGTCAACTCCTGTTTTATGACTAGGCTGTTTCCTCTAGTTGCAGGGTCAACTCCTGTTTTATGACTAGGCTGTTTTCTCTAGTTGCAGGGTCAACTCCTGTTTTATGACTAGGCTGTTTCCTCTAGTTGCAGGGTCAACTCATGTTTTATGACTAGGCTGTTTTCTCTAGTTGCAGGGTCAACTCCTGTTTTATGACTAGGCTGTTTCCTCTAGTTGCAGGGTCAACTCCTGTTTTATGACTAGGCTCTTTCCTCTAGTCAACTCCTGTTTTATGACTAGACTGTTTCCTCTAGTTGCAGGGTCAACTCCTGTTTTATGACTAGGCTGTTTTCTCTAGTTGCAGGGTCAACTCCTGTTTTATGACTAGGCTGTTTTCTCTAGTTGCAGGGTCAACTCCTGTTTTATGACTAGGCTGTTTTCTCTAGTCAACTCCTGTTTTATGACTAGGCTGTTTCCTCTAGTTACAGGATCAACTCCCTTTTTTATGACTAGGCTGTTTCCTCTAGTTGCAGGTTCAACTCCTGTTTTATGACTAGGCTGTTTCCTCCAGTCAACTCCTGTTTCATGACTAGGCTGTTTCCTCTAGTTGCAGGGTCAACTCCTGTTTTATGACTAGGCTGTTTCCTCTAGTCAACTCCTGTTTTATGACTAGACTGTTTCCTCTAGTTGCAGGGTCAACTCCTGTTTTGTGACTAGGCTGTTTCCTCTAGTTGCAGGGTCAACTCCTGTTTTATGACTAGGCTGTTTTCTCTAGTTGCAGGGTCAATTCCTGTTTTATGACTAGGCTGTTTCCTATAGTTGCAGGATCAACTCCTGTTTTATGACTAGGCTGTTTCCTCTAGTTGCAGGGTCAACTCCTGTTTTATGACTAGGCTGTTTCCTCTAGTTGCAGGGTCAACTCCTGTTTTATGACTAGGCTGTTTCCTCTAGTCAACTCCTGTTTTATGACTAGACTGTTTCCTCTAGTTGCAGGGTCAACTCCTGTTTTATGACTAGGCTGTTTCCTCTAGTTGCAGGGTCAACTCCTGTTTTGTGACTAGGCTGTTTCCTCTAGTTGCAGGGTCAACTCATGTTTTATGACTAGGCTGTTTTCTCTAGTTGCAGGGTCAACTCCTGTTTTATGACTAGGCTGTTTTCTCTAGTCAACTCCTGTTTTATGACTAGGCTGTTTCCTCTAGTCAACTCCTGTTTTATGACTAGACTGTTTCCTCTAGTTGCAGGGTCAACTCCTGTTTTATGACTAGGCTGTTTCCTCTAGTTGCAGGGTCAACTCCTGTTTTGTGACTAGGCTGTTTCCTCTAGTTGCAGGGTCAACTCATGTTTTATGACTAGGCTGTTTCCTCTAGTTGCAGGGTCAACTCCTGTTTTATGACTAGGCTGTTTTCTCTAGTTGCAGGGTCAACTCCTGTTTTATGACTAGGCTGTTTCCTCTAGTTACAGGATCAACTCCCTTTTTTATGACAAGGCTGTTTCCTCTAGTTGCAGGTTCAACTCCTGTTTTATGACTAGGCTGTTTCCTCCAGTCAACTCCTGTTTCATGACTAGGCTGTTTCCTCTAGTTGCAGGGTCAACTCCTGTTTTATGACTAGGCTGTTTTCTCTAGTCAACTCCTGTTTTATGACTAGGCTGTTTCCTCTAGTTGCAGGGTCAACTCCTGTTTTATGACTAGGCTGTTTTCTCTAGTCAACTCCTGTTTTATGACTAGGCTGTTTCCTCTAGTTGCAGGGTCAACTCCTGTTTTATGACTAGGCTCTTTCCTCTAGTTGCAGGATCAACTCCTGTTTTATGACTAGGCTGTTTCCTCTAGTTGCAGGGTCAACTCCTGTTTTATGACTAGGCTGTTTTCTCTAGTCAACTCCTGTTTTATGACTAGGCTGTTTCCTCTAGTTGCAGGGTCAACTCCTGTTTTATGACTAGGCTCTTTCCTCTAGTTGCAGGATCAACTCCTGTTTTATGACTAGGCTGTTTCCTCTAGTTGCAGGGTCAACTCCTTTTTTATGACTAGGCTGTTTTCTCTAGTTGCAGGGTCAACTCCTGTTTTATGACTAGGCTGTTTTCTCTAGTTGCAGGGTCAACTCCTGTTTTATGACTAGGTTGTTTCCTCTAGTTGCAGGGTCAACTCCTGTTTTATGACTAGGCTGTTTTCTCTAGTTGCAGGTTCAACTCCTGTTTTATGACTAGGCTGTTTTCTCTAGTTACAGGGTCAACTCCTGTTTTATGACTAGGCTGTTTCCTCTAGTCAACTCCTGTTTTATGACTAGGCTGTTTCCTCTAGTTGCAGGGTCAACTCCTGTTTTATGACTAGGCTGTTTTCTCTAGTCGCAGGTCAACTCCTGTTTTATGACTAGGCTGTTTCCTCTAGTTGCAGGGTCAACTCCTGTTTTATGACTAGGCTGTTTCCTCTAGTCATAGGGTCAACTCCTGTTTTATGACTAGGCTGTTTCCTCTAGTTCCAACTCCTGTTTTATGACTAGGCTGTTTCCTCTAGTTCCAACTCCTGTTTTATGACTAGGCTGTTTCCTCTAGTTGCAGGGTCAACTCCTGTTTTATGACTAGGCTGTTTCCTCTAGTCATAGGGTCAACTCCTGTTTTATGACTAGGCTGTTTCCTCTAGTTCCAACTCCTGTTTTATGACTAGGCTGTTTCCTCTAGTTGCAGGGTCAACTCCTGTTTTATGACTAGGCTGTTTCCTCTAGTTCCAACTCCTGTTTTGTGACTAGGCTGTTTCCTCTAGTTCCAACTCCTGTTTTATGACTAGGCTGTTTCCTCTAGTTCCAACTCCTGTTTTATGACTAGGCTGTTTCCTCTAGTTCCAACTCCTGTTTTATGACTAGGCTGTTTCCTCTAGTCAACTCCTGTTTTATGACTAGACTGTTTCCTCTAGTTGCAGGGTCAACTCCTGTTTTATGACTAGGCTGTTTCCTCTAGTTGCAGGGTCAACTCCTGTTTTGTGACTAGGCTGTTTCCTCTAGTTGCAGGGTCAACTCATGTTTTATGACTAGGCTGTTTTCTCTAGTTGCAGGGTCAACTCCTGTTTTATGACTAGGCTGTTTTCTCTAGTCAACTCCTGTTTTATGACTAGGCTGTTTCCTCTAGTCAACTCCTGTTTTATGACTAGACTGTTTCCTCTAGTTGCAGGGTCAACTCCTGTTTTATGACTAGGCTGTTTCCTCTAATTGCAGGGTCAACTCCTGTTTTGTGACTAGGCTGTTTCCTCTAGTTGCAGGGTCAACTCATGTTTTATGACTAGGCTGTTTCCTCTAGTTGCAGGGTCAACTCCTGTTTTATGACTAGGCTGTTTTCTCTAGTTGCAGGGTCAACTCCTGTTTTATGACTAGGCTGTTTCCTCTAGTTACAGGATCAACTCCCTTTTTTATGACAAGGCTGTTTCCTCTAGTTGCAGGTTCAACTCCTGTTTTATGACTAGGCTGTTTCCTCCAGTCAACTCCTGTTTCATGACTAGGCTGTTTCCTCTAGTTGCAGGGTCAACTCCTGTTTTATGACTAGGCTGTTTTCTCTAGTCAACTCCTGTTTTATGACTAGGCTGTTTCCTCTAGTTGCAGGGTCAACTCCTGTTTTATGACTAGGCTGTTTTCTCTAGTCAACTCCTGTTTTATGACTAGGCTGTTTCCTCTAGTTGCAGGGTCAACTCCTGTTTTATGACTAGGCTCTTTCCTCTAGTTGCAGGATCAACTCCTGTTTTATGACTAGGCTGTTTCCTCTAGTTGCAGGGTCAACTCCTGTTTTATGACTAGGCTGTTTTCTCTAGTCAACTCCTGTTTTATGACTAGGCTGTTTCCTCTAGTTGCAGGGTCAACTCCTGTTTTATGACTAGGCTCTTTCCTCTAGTTGCAGGATCAACTCCTGTTTTATGACTAGGCTGTTTCCTCTAGTTGCAGGGTCAACTCCTTTTTTATGACTAGGCTGTTTTCTCTAGTTGCAGGGTCAACTCCTGTTTTATGACTAGGCTGTTTTCTCTAGTTGCAGGGTCAACTCCTGTTTTATGACTAGGTTGTTTCCTCTAGTTGCAGGGTCAACTCCTGTTTTATGACTAGGCTGTTTTCTCTAGTTGCAGGTTCAACTCCTGTTTTATGACTAGGCTGTTTTCTCTAGTTACAGGGTCAACTCCTGTTTTATGACTAGGCTGTTTCCTCTAGTCAACTCCTGTTTTATGACTAGGCTGTTTCCTCTAGTTGCAGGGTCAACTCCTGTTTTATGACTAGGCTGTTTTCTCTAGTCGCAGGTCAACTCCTGTTTTATGACTAGGCTGTTTCCTCTAGTTGCAGGGTCAACTCCTGTTTTATGACTAGGCTGTTTCCTCTAGTCATAGGGTCAACTCCTGTTTTATGACTAGGCTGTTTCCTCTAGTTCCAACTCCTGTTTTATGACTAGGCTGTTTCCTCTAGTTCCAACTCCTGTTTTATGACTAGGCTGTTTCCTCTAGTTGCAGGGTCAACTCCTGTTTTATGACTAGGCTGTTTCCTCTAGTCATAGGGTCAACTCCTGTTTTATGACTAGGCTGTTTCCTCTAGTTCCAACTCCTGTTTTATGACTAGGCTGTTTCCTCTAGTTGCAGGGTCAACTCCTGTTTTATGACTAGGCTGTTTCCTCTAGTTCCAACTCCTGTTTTGTGACTAGGCTGTTTCCTCTAGTTCCAACTCCTGTTTTATGACTAGGCTGTTTCCTCTAGTTCCAACTCCTGTTTTATGACTAGGCTGTTTCCTCTAGTTCCAACTCCTGTTTTATGACTAGGCTGTTTCCTCTAGTCAACTCCTGTTTTATGACTAGGCTGTTTCCTCTAGTTGCAGGGTCAACTCCTGTTTTATGACTAGGCTGTTTCCTCTAGTTGCAGGGTCAACTCCTGTTTTATGACTAGGCTGTTTCCTCTAGTCAACTCCTGTTTTATGACTAGGCTGTTTCCTCTAGTTGCAGGATCAGCTCCTGTTTTATGACTAGGCTGTTTCCTCTAGTTGCAGGGTCAACTCCTGTTTTATGACTAGGCTGTTTCCTCTAGTTGCAGGGTCAACTCCTGTTTTATGACTAGGCTGTTTCCTCTAGTTGCAGGATCAACTCCTGTTTTATGACTAGGCTGTTTCCTCTGGTTGCAGGATCAACTCCTGTTTTATGACTAGGCTGTTTCCTCTGGTTGCAGGATCAACTCCTGTTTTATGACTAGGCTGTTTCCTCTAGTTCCAACTCCTGTTTTATGACTAGGCTGTTTCCTCTAGTTCCAACTCCTGTTTTATGACTAGGCTGTTTCCTCTAGTTGCAGGGTCAACTGCTGTTTTATGACTAGGCTGTTTCCTCTAGTTGCAGGGTCAACTCCTGTTTTATGACTAGGCTGTTTCCTCTAGTTCCAACTCCTGTTTTATGACTAGGCTGTTTCCTCTAGTTGCAGGGTCAACTCCTGTTTTATGACTAGGCTGTTTCCTCTAGTTGCAGGGTCAACTCCTGTTTTATGACTAGGCTGTTTCCTCTAGTTCCAACTCCTGTTTTATGACTAGGCTGTTTCCTCTAGTTCCAACTCCTGTTTTATGACTAGGCTTTTTCCTATAGTTCCAACTCCTGTTTTATGACTAGGCTGTTTCCTCTAGTTGCAGGGTCAACTCCTGTTTTATGACTAGGCTGTTTCCTCTAGTTGCAGGGTCAACTCCTGTTTTATGACTATGCTGTTTCCTCTAGTTGCAGGGTCAACTCCTGTTTTATGACTAGGCTGTTTCCTCTAGTTGCAGGATCAACTCCTGTTTTATGACTAGGCTGTTTCCTCTAGTTGCAGGGTCAACTCCTGTTTTATGACTAGGCTGTTTCCTCTAGTTGCAGGGTCAACTCCTGTTTTATGACTAGGCTGTTTCCTCTAGTTGCAGGGTCAACTCCTGTTTTATGACTATGCTGTTTCCTCTAGTTGCAGGGTCAACTCCTGTTTTATGACTAGGCTGTTTCCTCTAGTTGCAGGATCAACTCCTGTTTTATGACTATGCTGTTTCCTCTAGTTGCAGGGTCAACTCCTGTTTTATGACTAGGCTGTTTCCTCTAGTTGCAGGGTCAACTCCTGTTTTATGACTAGGCTGTTTCCTCTAGTTGCAGGATCAACTCCTGTTTTATGACTAGGCTGTTTCCTCTGGTTGCAGGATCAACTCCTGTTTTATGACTAGGCTGTTTCCTCTAGTTGCAGGGTCAACTCCTGTTTTATGACTAGGCTGTTTTCTCTAGTTGCAGGGTCAACTCCTGTTTTATGACTAGGCTGTTTTCTCTAGTTGCAGGGTCAACTCCTGTTTTATGACTAGGCTGTTTTCTCTAGTTGCAGGGTCAACTCCTGTTTTATGACTAGGCTGTTTCCTCTGGTTGCAGGATCAACTCCTGTTTTATGACTAGGCTGTTTTCTCTAGTTGCAGGGTCAACTCCTGTTTTATGACTAGGCTGGTTCCTCTAGTTGCAGGATCAAATCCTGTTTTATGACTAGGCTGTTTCCTCTAGTTGCAGGGTCAACTCCTGTTTTATGACTAGGCTGTTTCCTCCACTTGCAGGATCAACTCCTGTTTTATGACTAGGCTGTTTCCTCTAGTTGCAGGGTCAACTCCTGTTTTATGACTAGGCTGTTTCCTCTAGTTGCAGGGTCTACTCCTGTTTTATGACTAGGCTGTTTCCTCTAGTTGCAGGGTCAACTCCTGTTTTATGACTAGGCTGTTTTCTCTAGTTCCAACTCCTGTTTTATGACTAGGCTGTTTCCTCTAGTTGCAGGGTCAACTCCTGTTTTATGACTAGGCTGTTTCCTCTAGTTGCAGGATCAACTCCTGTTTTATGACTAGGCTGTTTCCTCTAGTTGCAGGGTCAACTGCTGTTTTATGACTAGGCTGTTTCCTCTAGTTGCAGGGTCAACTCCTGTTTTATGACTAGGCTGTTTCCTCTAGTTGCAGGATCAACTCCTGTTTTATGACTATGCTGTTTCCTCTAGTTGCAGGGTCAACTCCTGTTTTATGACTAGGCTGTTTCCTCTAGTTGCAGGGTCAACTCCTGTTTTATGACTAGGCTGTTTCCTCTAGTTGCAGGATCAACTCCTGTTTTATGACTAGGCTGTTTCCTCTGGTTGCAGGATCAACTCCTGTTTTATGACTAGGCTGTTTCCTCTAGTTGCAGGGTCAACTCCTGTTTTATGACTAGGCTGTTTTCTCTAGTTGCAGGGTCAACTCCTGTTTTATGACTAGGCTGTTTTCTCTAGTTGCAGGGTCAACTCCTGTTTTATGACTAGGCTGTTTTCTCTAGTTGCAGGGTCAACTCCTGTTTTATGACTAGGCTGTTTCCTCTGGTTGCAGGATCAACTCCTGTTTTATGACTAGGCTGTTTTCTCTAGTTGCAGGGTCAACTCCTGTTTTATGACTAGGCTGGTTCCTCTAGTTGCAGGATCAAATCCTGTTTTATGACTAGGCTGTTTCCTCTAGTTGCAGGGTCAACTCCTGTTTTATGACTAGGCTGTTTCCTCCACTTGCAGGATCAACTCCTGTTTTATGACTAGGCTGTTTCCTCTAGTTGCAGGGTCAACTCCTGTTTTATGACTAGGCTGTTTCCTCTAGTTGCAGGGTCTACTCCTGTTTTATGACTAGGCTGTTTCCTCTAGTTGCAGGGTCAACTCCTGTTTTATGACTAGGCTGTTTTCTCTAGTTCCAACTCCTGTTTTATGACTAGGCTGTTTCCTCTAGTTGCAGGGTCAACTCCTGTTTTATGACTAGGCTGTTTCCTCTAGTTGCAGGATCAACTCCTGTTTTATGACTAGGCTGTTTCCTCTAGTTGCAGGGTCAACTGCTGTTTTATGACTAGGCTGTTTCCTCTAGTTGCAGGGTCAACTCCTGTTTTATGACTAGGCTGTTTCCTCTAGTTGCAGGGTCAACTCCTGTTTTATGACTAGGCTGTTTCCTCTAGTTGCAGGGTCAACTCCTGTTTTATGACTAGGCTGTTTTCTCTAGTTGCAGGGTCAACTCCTGTTTTATGACTAGGCTGTTTCCTCTAGTTGCAGGGTCAACTCCTGTTTTATGACTAGGCTGTTTCCTCTAGTTGCAGGGTCAACTCCTGTTTTATGACTAGGCTGTTTCCTCTAGTTCCAACTCCTGTTTTATGACTAGGCTGTTTCCTCTAGTTCCAACTCCTGTTTTATGACTAGGCTTTTTCCTATAGTTCCAACTCCTGTTTTATGACTAGGCTGTTTCCTCTAGTTGCAGGGTGAACTCCTGTTTTATGACTAGGCTGTTTCCTCTAGTTGCAGGGTCAACTCCTGTTTTATGACTAGGCTGTTTCCTCTAGTTGCAGGGTCAACTCCTGTTTTATGACTATGCTGTTTCCTCTAGTTGCAGGGTCAACTCCTGTTTTATGACTAGGCTGTTTCCTCTAGTTGCAGGATCAACTCCTGTTTTATGACTAGGCTGTTTCCTCTAGTTGCAGGGTCAACTCCTGTTTTATGACTAGGCTGTTTCCTCTAGTTGCAGGGTCAACTCCTGTTTTATGACTAGGCTGTTTCCTCTAGTTGCAGGGTCAACTCCTGTTTTATGACTATGCTGTTTCCTCTAGTTGCAGGGTCAACTCCTGTTTTATGACTAGGCTGTTTCCTCTAGTTGCAGGATCAACTCCTGTTTTATGACTATGCAGTTTCCTCTAGTTGCAGGGTCAACTCCTGTTTTATGACTAGGCTGTTTCCTCTAGTTGCAGGGTCAACTCCTGTTTTATGACTAGGCTGTTTCCTCTAGTTGCAGGATCAACTCCTGTTTTATGACTAGGCTGTTTCCTCTGGTTGCAGGATCAACTCCTGTTTTATGACTAGGCTGTTTCCTCTAGTTGCAGGGTCAACTCCTGTTTTATGACTAGGCTGTTTTCTCTAGTTGCAGGGTCAACTCCTGTTTTATGACTAGGCTGTTTTCTCTAGTTGCAGGGTCAACTCCTGTTTTATGACTAGGCTGTTTTCTCTAGTTGCAGGGTCAACTCCTGTTTTATGACTAGGCTGTTTTCTCTAGTTGCAGGGTCAACTCCTGTTTTATGACTAGGCTGTTTTCTCTAGTTGCAGGGTCAACTCCTGTTTTATGACTAGGCTGTTTCCTCTGGTTGCAGGGTCAACTCCTGTTTTATGACTAGGCTGGTTCCTCTAGTTGCAGGATCAAATCCTGTTTTATGACTAGGCTGTTTCCTCTAGTTGCAGGGTCAACTCCTGTTTTATGACTAGGCTGTTTCCTCTAGTTGCAGGATCAACTCCTGTTTTATGACTAGGCTGTTTCCTCTGGTTGCAGGATCAACTCCTGTTTTATGACTAGGCTGTTTCCTCTAGTTGCAGGGTCAACTCCTGTTTTATGACTAGGCTGTTTTCTCTAGTTGCAGGGTCAACTCCTGTTTTATGACTAGGCTGTTTTCTCTAGTTGCAGGGTCAACTCCTGTTTTATGACTAGGCTGTTTTCTCTAGTTGCAGGGTCAACTCCTGTTTTATGACTAGGCTGTTTCCTCTGGTTGCAGGATCAACTCCTGTTTTATGACTAGGCTGTTTTCTCTAGTTGCAGGGTCAACTCCTGTTTTATGACTAGGCTGGTTCCTCTAGTTGCAGGATCAAATCCTGTTTTATGACTAGGCTGTTTCCTCTAGTTGCAGGGTCAACTCCTGTTTTATGACTAGGCTGTTTCCTCCACTTGCAGGATCAACTCCTGTTTTATGACTAGGCTGTTTCCTCTAGTTGCAGGGTCAACTCCTGTTTTATGACTAGGCTGTTTCCTCTAGTTGCAGGGTCTACTCCTGTTTTATGACTAGGCTGTTTCCTCTAGTTGCAGGGTCAACTCCTGTTTTATGACTAGGCTGTTTTCTCTAGTTGCAGAGTCAACTCCTGTTTTATGACTAGGCTGTTTTCTCTAGTTGCAGGGTCAACTCCTGTTTTATGACTAGGCTGTTTCCTCTAGTTGCAGGGTCAACTCCTGTTTTATGACTAGGCTGTTTCCTCTAGTTCCAACTCCTGTTTTATGACTAGGCTGTTTTCTCTAGTTGCAGGGTCAACTCCTGTTTTATGACTAGGCTGTTTCCTCTAGTTGCAGGGTCAACTCCTGTTTTATGACTAGGCTGTTTCCTCTAGTTGCAGGGTCAACTCCTGTTTTATGACTAGGCTGTTTCCTCTAGTTGCAGGATCAACTCCTGTTTTATGACTAGGCTGTTTCCTCTAGTTGCAGGGTCAACTGCTGTTTTATGACTAGGCTGTTTCCTCTAGTTGCAGGGTCAACTCCTGTTTTATGACTAGGCTGTTTCCTCTAGTTGCAGGGTCAACTCCTGTTTTATGACTAGGCTGTTTCCTCTAGTTGCAGGGTCAACTCCTGTTTTATGACTAGGCTGTTTTCTCTAGTTGCAGGGTCAACTCCTGTTTTATGACTAGGCTGTTTTCTCTAGTTTTGTGCGTTTTTTTTGTGCGTTTGTGCGATTTTTCGTGCGTTTTGCGTTTTTTCGTGCGTTTTTGTGTTTTTTCGTGCGTTTTGATTTTTTTCGTGCATTTTTTCGTGCGTTTGTGTTTTTTCGTGCACTTTTTCTTGCGTTTTTTCGTGCGTTTTTTCGTCTTTTCGTGCATTTTTTCGTGCGTTTTTTCGTGCGTTCGTGCGTTTTTGTGTTTTTTCGTGCCTTTTTTCGTGCGTTCATGCGTTTTTGCGTGCGTCCTCTAGGGGGAACCAGAACTTCCTCTAGGAACCAGAACCTCCTCTTTTTTTTCGTGCGTTGTTTCGTGCGTTTGTGCGTTTTTTTTGTGCGTTTTTGCGTTTTTTTTCGTGCGCTGTTTCCTCTAGTTGCAGGGTCAACTCCTGTTTCATGACTAGGCTGTTTCCTCTAGTTGCAGGGTCAACTCCTGTTTCATGACTAGGCTGTTTTCTCTAGTTGCAGGGTCAACTCCTGTTTTATGACTAGGCTGTTTCCTGTAGTTGCAGGGTCAACTCCTGTTTTATGACTAGGCTGTTTCCTCTAGTTGCAGGATCAACTCCTGTTTTATGACTAGGCTGTTTCCTCTAGTCGCAGGGTCAACTCCTGTTTTATGACTAGGCTGTTTCCTCTAGTTGCAGGGTCAACTCCTGTTTTATGACTAGGCTGTTTCCTCTAGTTGCAGGGTCAACTCCTGTTTTATGACTAGGCTGTTTTCTCTAGTTGCAGGGTCAATTCCTGTTTTATGACTAGGCTGTTTCCTCTAGTTGCAGGGTCAACTCCTGTTTTATGACTAGACTGTTTCCTCTAGTTGCAGGGTCAACTCCTGTTTTATGACTAGACTGTTTCCTCTAGTTGCAGGGTCAACTCCTGTTTTATGACTAGACTGTTTCCTTTAGTTGCAGGATCAACTCCTGTTTTATGACTAGGCTGTTTCCTCTAGTTCCAACTCCTGTTTTATGACTAGGCGGTTTCCTCTAGTTGCAGGGTCAACTCCTGTTTTATGACTAGGCTGTTTCCTCTAGTTCCAACTCCTGTTTTATGACTAGGCGGTTTTCTCTAGTTTCGTGCGTTTTTTCGTGCGTTTTTTCGTGCGTTTCTTCGTGCGTTTCTTCGTGCGTTTTTGTGTTTTTTCGTGCGTTTTTTCGTGCGTTTTTTCGTGCGTTTTGCGTTTTTTCGTGCGTTCGTGCGTTTTTGTGTTTTTTCGTGCGTTCGTGCGTTTTTGTGTTTTTTCGTGTGTTTTTTCGTCTTTTCGTGCATTTTTTCGTGCGTTTTTTCGTGCATTTTTTCGTGCGTTCATGCGTTTTTGCGTGCGTCCTCTAGGGGGAACCAGAACCTCCTCTTTTTTTTTGTGGTTTTTTTCCTGTGTTTTTGCGTTTTTCCGTGCGTTTTTCCGTTTTTTCGTGCGTTTTTTCGTGCGTTTTTGTGTTTTTTCGTGCGTTTTTCCGTGCGTTTTTACGTTTTTTCATGCGTTTTTACGTGCGTTTTTTCATGTGTTTTTTCGTGCGTTCGTGCGTTTTTTCGGGCATTTTTTCGTGCGTTTTTTCGTGCACGGTTTCCTCTAGTTGCAGGTCAGCTCCTGTTTTATGACTAGGCTGTTTCCTCTAGTCAACTCCTGTTTTATGATTAGACTGTTTCCTCTAGTTGCAGGGTCAACTCCTGTTTTATGACTAGGCTGTTTCCTCTAGTTGCAGGGTCAACTCCTGTTTTATGACTAGGCTGTTTCCTCTAGTTGCAGGGTCAACTCCTGTTTTATGACTAGGCTGTTTTCTCTAGTTGCAGGGTCAACTCCTGTTTTATGACTAGGCTGTTTCCTCTAGTTGCAGGGTCAACTCCTGTTTTATGACTAGGCTGTTTTCTCTAGTTTTGTGCGTTTTTTTTGTGCGTTTGTGCGATTTTTCATGCGTTTTGCGTTTTTTCGTGCGTTTTTGTGTTTTTTCGTGCGTTTTGATTTTTTCGTGCGTTTGTGTTTTTTCGTGCACTTTTTCGTGCGTTTTTTCATGCGTTTTTTCGTCTTTTCGTGCATTTTTTCGTGCGTTTTTTCGTGCGTTCGTGCGTTTTTGTGTTTTTTCGTGCCTTTTTTCGTGCGTTCATGCGTTTTTGCGTGCGTCCTCTAGGGGGAACCAGAACTTCCTCTAGGAACCAGAACCTCCTCTTTTTTTTCGTGCGTTGTTTCGTGCGTTTGTGCGTTTTTTTTGTGCGTTTTTGCGGTTTTTTTCGTGCGCTGTTTCCTCTAGTTGCAGGGTCAACTCCTGTTTTATGACTAGGCTGTTTTCTCTAGTTGAAGGGTCAACTCCTGTTTCATGACTAGGCTGTTTTCTCTAGTTGCAGGGTCAACTCCTGTTTTATGACTAGGCTGTTTCCTCTAGTTGCAGGGTCAACTCCTGTTTTATGACTAGGCTGTTTCCTCTAGTTGCAGGGTCAACTCCTGTTTTATGACTAGGCTGTTTCCTCTAGTTGCAGGGTCAACTCCTGTTTTATGACTAGGCTGTTTCCTCTAGTTGCAGGGTCAACTCCTGTTTTATGACTAGGCTGTTTCCTCTAGTTGCAGGGTCAACTCCTGTTTTATGACTAGGCTGTTTCCTGTAGTTGCAGGGTCAACTCCTGTTTTATGACTAGGCTGTTTCCTCTAGTTGCAGGGTCAACTCCTGTTTTATGACTAGGCTGTTTTCTCTAGTTGCAGGGTCAATTCCTGTTTTATGACTAGGCTGTTTCCTCTAGTTGCAGGGTCAACTCCTGTTTTATGACTAGGCTGTTTCCTCTAGTTGCAGGGTCAACTCCTGTTTTATGACTAGGCTGTTTCCTCTGGTTGCAGGGTCAACTCCTATTTTATGACTAGGCTGTTTCCTCTGGTTGCAGGGTCAACTCCTGTTTTATGACTAGGCTGTTTCCTCTAGTTGCAGGGTCAAGTCCGGTTTTATGACTAGGCTGTTTCCTCTAGTTGCAGGGTCAACTCCTGTTTTATGACTAGGCTGTTTCCTCTAGTTGCAGGGTCAACTCCTGTTTTATGACTAGGCTGTTTTCTCTAGTTGCAGGGTCAACTCCTGTTTTATGATTAAGCTGTTTCCTCTAGTTGCAGGGTCAACTCCTGTTTTATGACTAGGCTGTTTCCTCTAGTTGCAGGGTCAACTCCTGTTTTATGACTAGGCTGTTTCCTCTAGTTGCAGGGTCAACTCCTGTTTTATGACTAGGCTGTTTCCTCTAGTTGCAGGGTCAACTCCTGTTTTATGACTAGGCTGTTTCCTCTAGTTGCAGGGTCAACTCCTGTTTTATGACTAGGCGGTTTCTCTAGTTTTGTGCGTTTTTTCGTGCGTTTTTTGTGCGTTTTTTCGTGCGTTTTTGTGTTTTTTCGTGCGTTTCTTCGTGGGTTTTTTCGTGCGTTTTTTCGTGCGTTCGTGCGTTTTTGTGTTTTTGTGTTTTTTCGTGCGTTCGTGCGTTTTTGTGTTTTTTCGTGCGTTTTTTCGTCTTTTCGTGCATTTTTTCGTGCATTTTTTCGTGCGTTTTTTCGTGCGTTCGTGCGTTTTTTCGTGCGTTCATGCGTTTTTGCGTGCGTCCTCTAGGGGGAACCAGAACCTCCTCTTTTTTTCCGTGGTTTTTTTCGTCTGTTTTTGCGTGCGTTTTTGTGTTTTTCCGTGCGTTTTTCCGTGCGTTTTTTCGTGCGTTTTTGTGTTTTTTCGTGCGTTTTTCCGTGCGTTTTTACGTTTTTTCATGCGTTTTTTCGTGCGTTTTTTCATGCGTTTTTGTGTTTTTTCGTGTGTTTTTTCGTGCGTTCGTGCGTTTTTCGTTTTTTCGTGCGTTTTTCGTGCGTTTTTTCGTGCGCTGTTTCCTCTAGTTTCAGGGTTAACTCCTGTTTTATGACTAGGCTGTTTTCTCTAGTTGCAGGGTCAACTCCTGTTTTATGACTAGGCTGTTTCCTCTAGTTGCAACTCCTGTTTTATGACTAGGCTGTTTCCTCTAGTTGCAGGGTCAACTCCTGTTTTATGACTAGGCTGTTTCCTCTAGTTGCAGGGTCAACTCCTGTTTTATGACTAGGCTGTTTCCTCTAGTTGCAGGGTCAACTCCTGTTTTATGACTAGGCTGTTTTCTCTAGTTCTCTAGTTTTGTCAGAAACCTCGGAGGAATCGGTCGTTCAGGATCTTACTTTTCTCTGATGTGGTGAATGATGGAAACCACCAACCCTGCGATGGAGAAGGACAATCCCACCTTGGAGAAAATGTCCAGGGCTACTGCGTAGGTGTAGTTGGTCCTGAAAGACTGAATCACAAACAAAACAACCATCATGAGCTCTGTCATCGACGGAGAGCCGGTTTCAACCGGTTTCAGTCGATTTTCAGCCGGTTTCAGCGGCGGCGTTCACCCAGAGAGCGGCGAAGTTGGTGGTGTGGTTGCAGAAGCAGCGCAGGACGCCGTCGGAGGCGTTTCCCTTGGAGCAGCCGGCCGTGCTCCAGTCCTGCAGGCTGTAGTCCCAGAAGACGCAGGCGAAGTCGTGCAGAAACGCATCGTTCAGCTGGAACAACAGATCCAGACATTTGGACAATTACACAAAGTCATACGAAAAAATGAAGTAAAAATGACCACAAGTCCTCTTAAAAGCCGTTGGTTCCTCCAGTCTTCCTTTTTTTACCTTGTCTGCACACACATACTACTGGTTGATACCATGCAGGTAAAACCCTAAGGCATATATATGTGCATTGTAACTATATTTAATATGTGGTGACATCCACTGCTAATCCAGGAAGCAGGAACACACGGAGGCCTCACGTCGAGCACTGGAAATCTGCAACAAAAACCACAAACGAAACACAAAACCGACACGGAGCCAACCAAAACATGAACAGCAATCGACCCAAATCTTGAGATCTGATCGCAGTCTGAGCTAAGCTAGGCTAGACTAGGCTAAGCTATCGATAACTAATCCCAAAAACTACAGAGCAAGCATGCAGGTGAACAAGCCAGTGTGTATGTCTGTGTGTGTGTGGCTATGTGTGTGTGTGTTTGTGTGTGTGTGTGTGTGTGTGTGTGTGTGTGTATGTGTATGTATACGTGCGTGTGTATGTACATGTCTGTGTGGTTATGTGTGTGTGTGTGTGTGTGTGTGTGTATGTGTGTATGTTGTTGAGAGCCATTGTCACGCAAGTTCCAGCTTCCCGAGGACCCCTGCAGGGACGAGGACTTGCAGGCGGCTCCAGTCTCATACAGTGCTAAAGACACATTGTCACGCAAGTTCCGGCGTCCTGAATCCCTGCTGAGACGGCACCGTGGAAGTGGCTTTGACTTCCAGCCCCTGCAGAGACGAGGACTTGATCCACGGAGGATACCATATATGGACTTCCTGACTCCTCAGGGGGTAGTCCCAAAACTGAAAGATCACACCTGACTGTAAATTACTTTTTGTCTCTCACTTGGCTTGTTTATTCCTGTCTTTTGTTGATTGAACTTCTTGTATAAAAACCCTGTTGTAAAATCTCTCGGGGTCGGCACACCAACTCAGACACGATCTGTGCTGGTCCTGCTCACCGCCGGCTGAATAAAAACTCACTATACCACGAGCGGACTTATGAACTGATTTTGATAAATTCCTCAACAATGTATATGTCCGTGTGGCTGTGGCTGTGTGTGTGTGTGTGTGTGTGTGTGTGTGTGTGTGTGTGTGTGTGTGTGTGTGTGTGTGTGTGTGTGTGTGTGTGTGTGTGTGTGTGTGTGTGTGTGTATGTGTGTGTGTGTGTGTGTGCGTGTGTGTGTGTGTATCTATGTGGCTATGTGTATGTATATAGCGCCTAATACAACAGATGTCTCTAGACGCTTTCCAAAGATCCAGAACATAAACATAAACATAAACATAAACATAAACCCCCGAGCAATTATTATATAAACAATGGCAGGGCAAAACTCCCCTAGTGGGAGAAAAACCTTAAGCCAAACAGTGGCAAGAAAAACTCCCCTTTAGGAGGAAGAAACCTGGACCTGGACCAGGATCATAAGGGGGTACCCTCCTGTCGAAGGCCAGACTGGGGGGCTGTGGCTATGTGTGTGTATGTATGCATGTATGAATGTATGTACAGATGGTGCTAAATTAACATGGCTGTTTCACTCACGGGATACAAGATTCACGCAATTATAATAATAATTCTGGCTCCCTGCTGCTGTGGGCTGAGCGGTGTCTTCCTGCTCACAGATGCCCCTGGTGGGTGTTTGGCTACACTGCAGCCTCTGGTGACCCCCCCCTCCTCCCCCCTCGAACAAGAGACGTGATTCTCACATGAGATCTCGTGAGAATCATGCGTGAGTGGCATCGCATGAAACTGGAACCATCTGTACTGTATGTGTGCGTGCGTGCGTGCGTGCGTGCGTGTGTGTGTGTGTGTGTGTGTGTGTGTGTGTGTGTGTGTGTGTGTGTGTGCACATGAGTGAGTGTGTGTGTGTGTGTGTGTGTGTGTGTGTGTGTGTGTGTGTGTGTGTGTGTGCGCGTGTGTGTGTGTGTGTGTGTGTGTGCGTGTGTGTATATGTCTGTGTGGCTATGTGTGTGTATGTGTGTGTATATATATGTGTGGCTATGTGTTTATGTATGCATGTATGAATGTATGTACTGCATATGTGTGTGTGTGTGTGTGTACATGAGTGTGTGTGTATATATATCTATGTAGCTATGTGTATGTATGTGTGTGGATATGTGTATGTATGTGTGGATATGTGTATGTATGTGTGTGGATACGTGTATGTGTGTGTGTGGTTCCTCCAGTCTTCCAAAGACCACCTGTTTCCAGCTGAAGAACTTCCTGGTGTTAACTAAGTTGATAAAGTATTTTCTAAACTCTACGTTGAACTGCAGGTTCTAACATCCACCGTGACACAGTGTGAGTGGTTTGTCCATCACGGTTTCCCTGTTTCGTTATCGAACCTGGATGAGGCAGAAATTTATTGTCTGGATTTATTTTGTGTTAAATTAAATGGGTTTAATTTACAGAAATGTACAGTCGATAGTAAACATGACGCCTGAGCGATACAAACGCTCGAACGTCTGGTTACATTTCAGTAAAAAAGACGACAACAGGGCAACTTGAAATACTTGCTAAGTGGGTCAAAGGTCAAAGGTCAAAGGCTGTTACTGTTCCAGACTCCAGTGTTTGTTCCTGATCTGTTCTGATACAGTGTTGTGCTAGTTACTGAAAAATAGTAACTAGTTACCGTTACTAGTTACTTCATTAAAAAAGTAACCCAGTTACTTAAACCGAAAAGTAATGCGTTACTATGAAAAGTAACTATTGAGTTACTTTAGATAAAAACATTATTTTAAATGCTCCCATTAATCCCCTCTAGCCTTCATTTCAGCAGGTTCTGTATGGATTTACATTGTGCATCGTGTTCTGCATTCTAAAGAGTCTCCCCGCTTCTTCACTTCCTGTATCAATAACGTTGGTTGCTTAGCAACAAGCTGAGAACGGCCAATGAGCTTCAGCAGCAGCTCAAGAGCGGGACCTTTGATGAATCGATCATTACAGTCTCAAATATAATCAATGATGGCATGTCGGTTCATAAGAATCTTTTTGCCCAGAAGAAAAAAAAGCGACAAAACGACCTATAACTATTTTCTTTTCTCGAAAAAACCCACCTGCACCGCGGGGTTTAGGAGAAAAAGATGCTACAGAGTCGGGATGCAGCGGCTCAGACGAGCAGTGGAATACGTGCGAGGCGGGGCTGATCTCTGCAATTTGAAGCCTTCCATAATAATTGTAAAAAGAATTTCACTTGCCACAGGTTCTTTTTGGAACATAACCCCTACGAAAAACTGTTACTGGGATTACTGTAATGACAATATCTCCACGTTGAGAAACTCGCCGTCTCTCGGCTCTCCATGACGCGGTGAAGTTAGTTTTATGTTGGATATTCTACAAACGTTCGCTTTGGGGGCATTTCTGTCCAATATCCAACGTAAAACTAACTTCACCGCGGCCTCGCCATGACCGTCATGTTTTTGAACGCACACACACATACACACTACATTTCCTCCGGTCTCTGTGGGAAAAAAAGCTTCACTGTATCCAGAAATAACGGAGTAACGCACCTTTGGTAACGGTAACTGCGTTACTGAATTTAAAAAGTAATGCATTAGAGTATTAGTTACCGCAAAACTAACGGCGTTACTGTAACGCGTTACTAAATAACGCGTTAGTCCCAACACTGTTCAGATGTAACCCGTGTGTTTTTATTTTAACATAGAAGCTGTTAGTGTTTCCTTACCTCTGGTCTGAACTCCAGCTCCACGTGTTGAGGAACCACGGTCCGTTCCCGACCCACGACGCTGGCCGACAGAACCCTGATGGAGGCCCGGTTCTCCTGACCGGTTCTGCTGTAGAGCTGGGACCGGAAGAACCGGTCGCTTTTATACAGAACGAAGCCCAGAGACACGTTGGTGGGATTCAGACGGCTAGCTGGTTCTGGTAGAGACATAGAGACGTCGTTAGCTCGTTCTGCTAACAGAGAGACGCCGTTAGCTGGTTCTGCTAACAGAGAGATGCCGTTAGCTGGTTCTGCTAACAGAGAGACACCGTTAGCTGGTTCTGCTAACAGAGAGACGTCGTTAGCTGGTTCTGCTAACAAACAGAGAGACGCCGTTAGCTGGTTCTGGTAACAGAGAGACGCCGTTAGCTGGTTCTGCTAACAGAGAGACGCCGTTAGCTGGTTCTGCTAACAGAGAGACGCCGTTAGCTGGTTCTGCTAACAGAGAGACGCCGTTAGCTGGTTCTGCTAACAAACAGAGAGACGCCATTAGCTGGTTCTGCTAACAGAGAGACGCCGTTAGCTGGTTCTGCTAACAGAGAGACGCCGTTAGCTGGTTCTGGTAGAAACAGAGAGACGTCGTTAGCTGGTTCTGCTAACAGAGAGACGCCGTTAGCTGGTTCTGCTAACAAACAGAGAGACGCCGTTAGCTGGTTCTGGTAGAGACAGAGAGACACCGTTAGCTGGTTCTGCTAACAGAGAGACGCCGTTAGCTGGTTCTGCTAACAGAGAGACGCCGTTAGCTGGTTCTGCTAACAGAGAGACACCGTTAGCTGGTTCTGCTAACAGAGAGACGCCGTTAGCTGGTTCTGCTAACAGAGAGACACCGTTAGCTGGTTCTGCTAACAGAGAGACGCCGTTAGCTGGTTCTGGTGGAGACAGAGAGACGCCGTTAGCTGGTTCTGCTAACAGAGAAACGCCGTTAGCTGGTTCTGCTAACAAACAGAGAGACGCCGTTAGCTGGTTCTGGTAGAAACAGAGAGACAACGTTAGCTGGTTCTGCTAACAAACAGAGAGACGCCGTTAGCTGGTTCTGCTAACAGAGAGACACCGTTAGCTGGTTCTGCTAACAAACAGAGAGACACCGTTAGCTGGTTCTGCTAACAGAGAGACGCCGTTAGCTGGTTCTGCTAACAGAGAGACGCCGTTAGCTGGTTCTGCTAACAGAGAGACGCCGTTAGCTGGTTCTGGTGGAGACAGAGAGACGCCGTTAGCTGGTTCTGCTAACAGAGAGACGCCGTTAGCTGGTTCTGGTAGAAACAGAGAGACAACGTTAGCTGGTTCTGCTAACAAACAGAGAGACGCCGTTAGCTGGTTCTGCTAACAGAGAGACACCGTTAGCTGGTTCTGCTAACAAACAGAGAGACACCGTTAGCTGGTTCTGCTAACAGAGAGACGCCGTTAGCTGGTTCTGCTAACAGAGAGACGCCGTTAGCTGGTTCTGCTAACAGAGAGACACCGTTAGCTGGTTCTGGTAGAAACAGAGAGACGCCGTTAGCTGGTTCTGCTAACAGAGAAACGCCGTTAGCTGGTTCTGCTAACAAACAGAGAGACGCCGTTAGCTGGTTCTGCTAACAGAGAGACGCCGTTAGCTGGTTCTGCTAACAAACAGAGAGACGCCGTTAGCTGGTTCTGCTAACAAACAGAGAGACGCCGTTAGCTGGTTCTGGTAGAAACAGAGAGACGCCGTTAGCTGGTTCTGCTAACAGAGAGACGCCGTTAGCTGGTTCTGCTAACAGAGAGACGCCGTTAGCTGGTTCTGCTAACAGAGAGACACCGTTAGCTGGTTCTGCTAACAGAGAGACGCCGTTAGCTGGTTCTGCTAACAGAGAGACGCCGTTAGCTGGTTCTGCTAACAGAGAGACGCCGTTAGCTGGTTCTGGTAGAGACAGAGAGACAACGTTAGCTGGTTCTGCTAACAAACAGAGAGACGCCGTTAGCTGGTTCTGCTAACAGAGAGATGCCGTTAGCTGGTTCTGCTAACAAACAGAGAGACACCGTTAGCTGGTTCTGCTAACAGAGAGACGCCGTTAGCTGGTTCTGCTAACAGAGAGACGCCGTTAGCTGGTTCTGCTAACAGAGAGACGCCGTTAGCTGGTTCTGCTAACAGAGAGATGCCGTTAGCTGGTTCTGCTAACAGAGAGACGCCGTTAGCTGGTTCTGCTAACAGAGAGACGCCGTTAGCTGGTTCTGCTAACAGAGAGACGCCGTTAGCTGTTTCTGCTAACAGAGAGACGCCGTTAGCTGGTTCTGCTAACAGAGAGACAACGTTAGCTGGTTCTGCTAACAGAGAGACACCGTTAGCTGGTTCTGCTAACAGAGAGACGCCGTTAGCTGGTTCTGCTAACAGAGAGACGCCGTTAGCTGGTTCTGCTAACAGAGAGACAATGTTAGCTGGTTCTGCTAACAGAGAGACGCCGTTAGCTGGTTCTGCTAACAGAGAGACGCCGTTAGCTGGTTCTGCTAACAGAGAGACGCCGTTAGCTGGTTCTGCTAACAAACAGAGAGACGCCGTTAGCTGGTTCTGCTAACAGAGAGACGCCGTTAGCTGGTTCTGCTAACAGAGAGACGCCGTTAGCTGGTTCTGCTAACAGAGAGATGCCGTTAGCTGGTTCTGCTAACAGAGAGACACCGTTAGCTGGTTCTGCTAACAGAGAGACGCCGTTAGCTGGTTCTGCTAACAGAGAGACGCCGTTAGCTGTTTCTGCTAACAGAGAGACGCCGTTAGCTGGTTCTGGTGGAAACAGAGAGACGTTAGCTGGTTCTGCTAACAGAGAGACGCCGTTAGCTGGTTCTGCTAACAGAGAGACGCCGTTAGCTGGTTCTGCTAACAGAGAGACGCTGTTAGCTGGTTCTGCTAACAGAGAGACGCCGTTAGCTGGTTCTGGTAGAAACAGAGAGACGCCGTTAGCTGGTTCTGCTAACAAACAGAGAGACGCCGTTAGCTGGTTCTGCTAACAGAGAGACACCATTAGCTGGTTCTGGTAGAAACAGAGAGACGCCGTTAGCTGGTTCTGCTAACAAACAGAGAGACGCCGTTAGCTGGTTCTACTAACAGAGAGTCGCCGTTAGCTGGTTATGCTAACAGAGAGATGCCGTTAGCTGGTTATGCTAACAAACAGAGAGACGCCGTTAGCTGGTTCTGCTAACAGAGAGACACCGTTAGCTGGTTCTGCTAACAAACAGAGAGAGGCCGTTAGCTGGTTCTGCTAACAGAGAGACGCCGTTAGCTGTTTCTGCTAACAGAGAGACGCCGTTAGCTGGTTCTGCTAACAGAGAGACGCCGTTAGCTGTTTCTGCTAACAGAGAGACGCCGTTAGCTGGTTCTGGTGGAAACAGAGAGACGTTAGCTGGTTCTGCTAACAGAGAGACGCCGTTAGCTGGTTCTGCTAACAGAGAGACGCTGTTAGCTGGTTCTGCTAACAGAGAGACGCCGTTAGCTGGTTCTGGTAGAAACAGAGAGACGCCGTTAGCTGGTTCTGCTAACAAACAGAGAGACGCCGTTAGCTGGTTCTGCTAACAGAGAGACACCATTAGCTGGTTCTGGTAGAAACAGAGAGACGCCGTTAGCTGGTTCTGCTAACAAACAGAGAGACGCCGTTAGCTGGTTCTGCTAACAGAGAGATGCCGTTAGCTGGTTATGCTAACAGAGAGATGCCGTTAGCTGGTTCTGCTAACAGAGAGACACCGTTAGCTGGTTCTGCTAACAAACAGAGAGACGCCGTTAGCTGGTTCTGCTAACAGAGAGTCGCCGTTAGCTGGTTCTGCTAACAGAGAGACACCGTTAGCTGGTTCTGCTAACAAACAGAGAGAGGCCGTTAGCTGGTTCTGCTAACAGAGAGACGCCGTTAGCTGGTTATGCTAACAGAGAGACGCCGTTAGCTGGTTCTGGTAGAAACAGAGAGACGCCGTTAGCTGGTTCTGCTAACAGAGAGACGCCGTTAGCTGGTTCTGCTAACAGAGAGATGCCGTTAGCTGGTTCTGCTAACAGAGAGACGCCGTTAGCTGGTTCTGCTAACAGAGAGACGCCGTTGGCTGGTTCTGCTAACAAACAGAGAGACGCCGTTAGCTGTTTCTGCTAACAGAGAGACGTCGTTAGCTGGTTCTGCTAACAGAGAGACGTCGTTAGCTGGTTCTGCTAACAGAGAGACGCCGTTAGCTGGTTCTGCTAACAGAGAGACGCCGTTAGCTGGTTCTGCTAACAGAGAGACGCCGTTAGCTGGTTCTGCTAACAAACAGAGAGAGACGCCGTTAGCGGGTTCTGCTAAGAGAGAGACGCCGTTAGCGGGTTCTGCTAACAGAGAGATGCCGTTAGCTGGTTCTGCTAACAGAGAGACGCCGTTAGCTGGTTCTGCTAACAGAGAGACGCCGTTAGCTGGTTCTGCTAACAGACTTTTTTTTGTATGCACTTCGAGAAAAAAGTCGAAATTTCGAGAAAAAAGTCGAAATTTCGAGAAAAAAGTCGAAATATGGAGATTAAAAAGGAAAAGAAAAAGGAAGAAAAAAAGTTAAAAAAGTGAAAAAAATGGAAAAAAAAGAAAAAGGAAAAAAAGAAAAAAAAGGAAAAAAGAAAAAAGAGAAAAAAGGAAAAAAAGGAAAAAAAAAAGAAAAAAAGAAAGAAAAGGGAAACATTTTTGAAAAAGCTCCAGGAGCCACTAGGGCGGCGCTAAAGATGCGGCTCTAGAGCCGCGGGTTGCCGACTCCTGGGTTAAACGGTTTCATAACCAGACCATGTTCATCTTGATAAATTAGTTAGGGTTAGTTTAGTTAGTTAGTTTGTAGTTAGTTTTAGTAGTTAGTAGTTTTAGTAGTTAGTTTGTAGTTAGTAGTTTTAGTAGTTAGTTTGTTAGTTTAGTTAGTTAGTTTGTAGTTAGTAGTTTTAGTAGTTAGTTTGCAGTTAGTAGTTTTAGTAGTTAGTTTGTAGTTAGTTTGTAGTTAGTAGTTTTAGTAGTTAGTCTTAGTAGTTAGTTTTAGTAGTTAGTTTGTAGTTAGTAGTTCTAGTAGTTAGTTTGTAGTTAGTTTTAGTAGTTAGTTTTAGTAGTTAGTTTGTAGTTAGTAGTTTTAGTAGTTAGTTTGTAGTTAGTTTTAGTAGTTAGTTTTAGTAGTTAGTTTGTAGTTAGTAGTTTTAGTAGTTAGTTTGTAGTTAGTAGTTTTAGTAGTTAGTTTGTAGTTAGTAGTTTTAGTAGTTAGTTTGTAGTTAGTAGTTCTAGTAGTTAGTTTGTAGTTAGTCTTAGTAGTTAGTTTTAGTAGTTAGTTTGTAGTTAGTAGTTCTAGTAGTTAGTTTGTAGTTAGTTTTAGTAGTTAGTTTGTAGTTAGTAGTTTTAGTAGTTAGTTTGTAGTTAGTAGTTTTAGTAGTTAGTTTGTAGTTAGTAGTTTTAGTAGTTAGTTTTAGTAGTTAGTTTGTAGTTAGTAGTTTTAGTAGTTAGTTTGTAGTTAGTAGTTTTAGTAGTTAGTTTGTAGTTAGTAGTTTTAGTAGTTAGTTTTAGTAGTTAGTTTGTAGTTAGTAGTTTTAGTAGTTAGTTTGTAGTTAGTAGTTTTAGTAGTTAGTTTGTAGTTAGTAGTTTTAGTAGTTAGTTTGTAGTTAGTAGTTTTAGTAGTTAGTTTTAGTAGTTAGTTTGTAGTTAGTAGTTTTAGTAGTTAGTTTGTTCATCTTGATAAATCTCACCTGGGAATCGAATGTAAACCAGCGCTTCAGGAACGAACCCGGGCTGGACGTTGATCCCGTCGGCGCTCGTGTTCAGCTGGATCCGGTCGGCCACGAAGTTGCCGGTACTTCCTGAAAACAACAGAGGTTTCAGTAGAAGCTCCAAGAATAAACCCACAAAACTCAGGTTTGACAGAGAAATGAACAACTTTAGAGGAAGATAGAAGAGATTTTTCAACCTCTGATTGGACAAAGGTGTATCAAACTGCTTCAAAATGAAACTGTAGTCACGTTAATTCACCAGTTTACAACTTCTACAACACAAAATAGGAAAAGATGGAAGTATATAAGTAAATCCATTGACGGGAATTGTGTTGCTTTGCAAACAGGTTTTTTGTGATTGACCTGATTTAATTTATTAATATAAAGCAATATTTGAATTTCAGACCTGAAATATATCCAGAAGAAACTGATAACTTGGTAAGTTGGTAAAAGACTTAACGTATCGGCCCGAATATAAGACGACCCTGATTATAAGACGACCCTCTTTTTCAAGACTCAAGTTTGAAAAAATACTTTTTGAACACCAAATTACATTTTTATACAAAAAATAATGACAGTACATCTGAAACAAATGATTATAACAATAGAATGTTGTTGATGGAGAGGGGGGGGGGGGGCGGTGAGTGCGAGGGCCCGTTCAACACTGCTCGCAGCTTTAATTATTATTATTATTACACAAAATGAATTGCCTTTTTGGAGGCCTTAACATGCTTGAAATCTCACCAAATTTTGCACACGCTTCAGGAGTCAGAAAACATTACGTATTTTATGGGCGACGAGCATGAGTCCACAAGAATGGGCTCTATAGCGCCACCTATTTTATGTTTTTTGACGAGCCCCACAATATGGTTTGACCTGCAGCAATGACCTTTATGTGTCTATTATATCAGACAAAGCCCTACAAAAAAGTCTCTTGGACCCATGCTCTAAGTTACACAGGAAGTCCAGCATTTTGAACAGAAAATGTCATTTTTCATGAATTCTGGTCATTTCCAGGCCTCGTATTTTAACAAACTCCTCCTAGAGATTTTATCAGATTGGCTCACAACTTGGTTTGTACAATCTAGACACATGGCCGACGCTAAATTGCGAAGCTTTTAAGTTTTTACCAGAAGGCGTGATCGTAGTGATCCGGCGAAGTTTGGGGTCATTTTTAAGCCTCGCCATGAAACATCAATTGGCTGTAATTCAGCAATACATTATTTGATGTGGTTGAAAACGTATGTGTATGATTGTAGACTGAGCCTGAAGACATCTATGGTGGAATATTCAGGATCGGTTTTAGCGCCACCGTCACCACCTTCATTCGCCATTGACTGGGAACTCTCGGTTTGTGGTACCTACTGATGAAGCATTCCAACAGCACGTGGCCCCTGCAGGGACAACGACGCCTTGTAGATTGCTCCAGCCTCATATCCCCTGCAGGGCTTTGAACTGGACTCAACACCTTTGAAGTAGCTTCAACTTCCTACCCAGCCTCCTACCCCCCCTGCAGAGACGACACCTTGGAAGTTGGTTCAAACAGACAACTGGACTCAACACCTTTGAGGTAGCTTCAACTTCCTATCCAGCTTCCTACCCCCCCTGCAGAGACGACACCTTGGAAGTTTCCTCAAACAGACTTGGAACACTAGAGCACCCCATGGGGTAATTTGGAACTTAGTGACAGTCATGCCAAACGCCCGGTGGGGACATTTGGCCACAGATCACATCCAACTGTAAATTACTTTTCATCTGTGAGCTATTGTCTCACACAAGTTCCGGCGTCTTGAATCCCTGCCGAGATGGCACCGGGGGAGTGGCTTTGACTTCCAGCCCTGCAGAGAAGAGGACCATATATGGACTTCCTGACTACTCAGGGGTAGTCCCAAAACTGAAAGTTCACACCTGACTATTCCTGTCTTTGTTGATTGAACTTTTGTATAAAAACCCTGTGGCCAAATCAATCTGGATCAGCATTTCAACCAGACCCTGGTCCGTGTAGATCCGCTCACCGCCGGCTGAATAAAACTCACTATACCACAAAGCGGACTTCTGAAATGGTTCTGATAAATTCATCAACACTACATATCAAAGAAATTATTAAAAATCACTTGTTTGTCCGAGGACAAACAAGGACAAACAGCAAGTTTTGAACATCTGAATTTTTTTCTGCACCAGGATTCACAACAAAGCACTCTTTCTCCATCTTTGTGGGGATAAACCGATGGAGTGCTACTGACCTGAGAAGGAGGTGAACTGACCTGAGAAGGAGGTGAACTGACCTGAGAAGGAGGTGAACTGACTTGAGAAGGAGGTGAACTGACCTGAGAAGGAGGTGAACTGACCTGAGAAGGAGGTGAACTGACCTGAGAAGGAGGTGAACTGACCTGAGAAGGAGGTGAACTGACCTGAGAAGGAGGTGAACTGACCTGAGAAGGAGGTGAACTGACCTGAGAAGGAGGTGAACTGACCTGAGAAGGAGGTGAAGGAGGTGAAGAAGGAGGTGAAGGAGATGAACTGACCTGAGAAGGAGGTGAACTGGACTCCCCGGGAGTCCCCGGTCCGGATCTGGGCCGACTGGACCGCCAGGTTCTGCTGAACCACCTGAGACTGAGACTCGTTGGTGTTGAGGCTGAGGTTCAAGGCGAGCTTGTCCAAGGTCAAGGTCAGCCTGGAAAACAGAGGTCAAGGGTCAAGGTCAACCTGGAAAACAGAGGTCAAGGGTCAAGGTCAGCCTGGAATCAGGAGGTGGACTCCATGAACCAGACTGTACCCGGCAGGTCTGGAAAATCCAGGACATGAAGAAACCTGCAGGTTAGGTTTAGGGTTAGAGGGTTAGAGGGTTAGAGGGTTAGGGTTAGGGTTAGTTGCAGGAACGTTGCTGCACGGACAGTTTTGTGTGTTGTTACTTTCATGAAACCATAAACCACTTGGGTTGAAATAAGGACATTTTGAAATAAAAGAGTTCTGTGGTCCTTGACTCAGATAGGAGACATAATTTAACAGGGTTTTTGCTCCATCTAATCTGGTGATGGGAGGGGGGATCTGGGGGATCTGGGGGACATAGAGATAACTGACCCTAGAGGATCATTAAGTCAGACCTGCCGACTTGCCAGGATGCAGAGGTCAAGAGGTGGGAGGGCCACTTACTTATCTGGGGAGGAGTCAGGACTCTTCAGCCCTGATCCTTCCAGGGAAAGGTCAAGAAGAAGAATGATGACAACGAGCCCTCTATCCTCTGTTGGCATCCAACTCAACTTCTAGCTGGCATGCGAAATAATGCTGCAAAGAGAACTAGTGCTTCCAAGGAATCTGTTCCCCCTGGTGGCTAATTTGAGCCATTGGGAGTTTCCATGGCTCAAACAGGAGGGAGTCAGGGTATGGTACATCACCAGGATTAAATACTAAATACCCTTTAACAATTTTTTGTAGGAGCTGTCCGACATGTTGCAGATACAACATGAAAGGCAATATGAGACCTAAAAGAGGTCAGTGTCGCGAAGGGACCTATCCATTTTAAGTTATCCATATAGATTTCATTCTTGGAGTAAACTAATGGCCTGTTAAGTTAAGGCTCAGGAAAACCATGGCCTGAATGCCAGCCATTAGTCGGACTGTACATGAGAATGTTCAAAGTTCTTGTGAGCTGCCGTTTCTTCCTCTCCCTCTCCTAAGCAGGAACTGCTGAAATGGACGACCAGATCCTGAGTCGAGTGGTGAAAGGTCATCACTCCGTCAGGACGGGCCCTTTTGCTGTCCAGGTCAGGACACCGACAGCAGTAAAGGCTGCTGAACGATCCACTGTGTTCACCAGTTGCAGTGAAAGCTAGCGGGGAAATGTTCCAGGCCCTGAGTAGGCCGGAAGTCGGACGGTATCGAAACCCTTGCCCGCTGAAGAACTCACCTGATGCCTACTCACCAGCCACGGGCCTGAAGATGACTAGCCCAAACTGACTGGCTACAACAAGCTGGAGAGAAGGAGTCTGAGAGATGGAAGAGACTTTTTCACTACTGAGTCATGCTGACATAATGACTGAAATTATGATTCCGACTATTAGTTTCCTTGTACTGTTCTGTGTTTTCAATACCTGTATGTTTACGATGACACTGGAAGTGTTTTATTTTGGTTACTGTGAAGTTTCATGATAACAAACAGGAGGGAAATGTGAAGTTAATTAAACTTCTGAACAAGTTTGTCCTTATAAACTATCACATGCAGATCACAGGCCACTTCCTGAGTTTTGTCAGGGGGGTCGACTGACAGCTGTCTCATTGTCTTTAAAGGTTAGCTAAGGGTTAGTTGACTGACAGCTCATTGTCTTTAAAGGTTAGCTAAGGGTTAGTTGGACCATCTGATGACTCAAGACCCCCATGAAGGTCGGCCTGGTGACTTCCCGTTTGTCAATGGCCCAGTGTCTTTAGATGAATCTGTTTCAAGACCCCCATCACATGCTCTAACAGATGACAGGGCAGCCACTTCCTGGGAGATACTCAGGGGGGGGGGGGCTGTCCTGGGAAAAGCTGACCCATTGTGTCTTTGGACGCATCTGTTCAGAGTTTCACATGTCACATATCTGGCTTTTTAGACCTCGATGTCTGTTTCCTGTTTTCTTCCAATAGTCCATTGTCTACCAAATATGGTCATTCCTGTCACCATTTTCAAATAAAAGCCTGATGCAAAGAAGGAGCCAGCAAGCATTTCGTCGAGAGCCACAGAGAGCCATGTTGCTCTGCAAGCTCCGACTTTGCTTCCCTTCTGCGCAGAAGGCCTTAAAATCATTCTACAGTCTCTGTGTCTTTCCTAAGAGATTGGGAAACTAAAACCCGGAGCGATACAGTTGCAGGGTTTCTGCAGAAGCACGGTGGTGGAGGCTGATGGGTTGAGCTTGTTGGACCATTATTATTATTATTAGGTTGAATGTACAAGATGTTTCCACGTGATTTTCTCTGAGAGGCTTCAAATACAACGTTAAGTTGAATCATCGGCCAGTTCTTCACGTATTTGGTCATAGGGTTAGAGGTTAGAGTTCGTTTTTACCGCTGGGTTAGGGTTAGGGTTAGGGTTTACCGCTGAGTGGTTCTGTTGTCCTCCGGTTAGGGTTAGAGTTTAAAGTTAGAGTTTAAAGTGCTGTTGGGTGAGGGTTAGGGTTTGTTCTTACTGCTGAGTGGTGCTCGTTTCCTGCGGTTCCTCCGGCGGTTTAGTCTCCAGCAGCTGGCTGATGGTGGCGACGGCTGCCACCCTGACGGTCTGGAACAAACAGTCGAAATGAGACAAAATAGTCGAAATGTCAAAACAACACACGTACGAACACACATATACACACACACACACACACACACACACACACACACACACACACACACACACACACACACACACACACACACACACACACACACACATGATCATATACATACACACACACACATAGACATACACACTGGCTTGTTCACCTGCATGCTGGCTCTCTAGTTTTTGGGTTTAGGTAGCGGTAGCGATAGCTTAGCTCAGACTGCGATCAGATCTCAAGATTTAGGTCGATTGCTGTTATTGTTTTGGTCGACTCCGTGCCGGTTTCGTGTTTTGTTTGTGTTTTTTTGTTGCAGATTTCCAGTGCTTGACGTGTGTCTCCGTGTGTTCCTGCTTCCTGGATTGGCAGTGGATGTCGTCACCCCCCCCCCAAAAAAAAAAAAAAAAAAAAAAAAAATCATTGGGTTTGTATGTGTATATTTATGTATGTGTACGCATATGTATGCATATATGTATGTATATATATTAAATATAGTAATAATGCACATATATACCCCTTTGGTTTCTACCGTCATGGTATCAATCATTAATATGTGTGCAGACAAGGTAAGGAAAAAAAAAAAAAAAAAAAGTCAAACAACCACCAAGTCAGACAGGAAAACCTGGACCCGTTAACCCGTTAGCGGCTCTGGTTTTACCTCCGTTGCGTTGGGCGACAGCAGCAGGGTGTTGGCGATCTGGGCGGCCGTTTCTATGTCTTCTTCCTTCAGTTTGTCCGGTTGGGACGTTAGAATCTGAGCGCTGGACGCCAACAAGTCCAAATCTGCTGCACTGGTGAGCTGAGACACAAGAGCATAGTGTTAGCGTTAGCAGAGTGTTAGCGCCAGGCAGGAGGAAAATGCAGTCGAGAAAATATATACCGGTAATATATTGTTATGATCATTTGTTTCAGATGTACTGTCATTATTTTCTGTATGAAAATTAAATTTGATGTTCGAAAAGTATTTTTTCAAACAAAAGAGGGGGTCGTCTTATAATCAGGGTCGTCTTACATTCTTATAATACGGTATTTGCCCTCATTCTTTACTGGAACAAACCAACGTTAATTCTTACGTTGTTTTGTATGTCTTGAAGAGTCTGGTCGCACTGAAGAACCTGCAGAGAAACGAAACTCGGCCGCCCATTTTCTAAGGAACATCTGACCGAAGCGCGTGGTTTCCGAGCTGAAAGGACAGGAGTTAGAGTTGGGGTTAAGGTTAGGAGTTAAACCCATAAGGACAGGAGTTAGCGTTAGGATTTAAACCCTTGAGACCATGGAGGCTCAAACCGTCGGGTTCCTCCTCACTTCTTACCGTTAGACGTTCCATCTTCACACTCTTCCACAGAGTAGGCGAACCAGCCGACGGGCGTGCGAGGGAATCTGAAGGACGCGATGGTTGTTTCATTGCAGGCGTTTTCTACGAGGAGAGGTTTATTAAAGGAAGAGATCAGCAGAACTTTAGAGAAGTTCCTGTACAGACAGAGAGAAACATCCACCTCACCGATGTCCCAAAACCTGCACTTCCTCCAATAACTGCTTAGCTCGCTAACAATGAAAACACTTCCAGAAGTATTGGGGCATCGGGGTCTATGATGGGAATCCAGAACCGGTTCTCGTTCAGAACCGGTTCCCAGTGTTTCAATTCCAATTTAATTCAATTTAAATTGGCTTTATTGGCATGAATGGTAACCATTGTTGCCTAAAGCATACATATACATACAATAATACATCCCCTTTGCTGCTGTAAACTGCAAATGTCCCCTCTGTGGGACTATTAGGCAAGGCAAGGCAAATGTATTTATATAGCACAATTCAACACAAGGTCATTCAAAGTGCTTTACATTGACATTAAAAGCGGCAAGACATAATTAGACAGTAAATAATTAGACATAATTAGACAGTAAATAACAAATGATTGAATAAGATGATAAGAAAAGAAGTAAAATAATAAAAAGCACAATCTGTTAAAAATAAGGGCAGTAGATCCAGCAGGTAAGTTTAATTTAAGAGTACGCTTGAGTAAACAGTAATGTTTTTAACCCTGATTTAAAGGATCTACAGTTGGCCATTTATAAAGGTTTATATTATCTTACCTTATCTTATCTTAATAAATCACGACACAATCAACACACGAAACACCAATACAACTACAACAAATACCCAACACCAAATATCTAACACATGCATACAATATATATATATATAGAGTTGTCTGGTTGTGTTTCTCTCCATCTATAACATGCGCTGATGTATTTAGCGGCTTCTAAAGAACTTTCCTTTTTTTCTCCAATTAAATGTAGGATTTTGTCCTTTTTTCTGAATTTTTTCGCCCTTTTTCACCTTTTTTTCACCTTTTTTCCGCCTTTTTTCGCCTTTTTTCGCCTTTTTTGCCTTTTTTCCGCCCCTTTATCGCCTTTTTTCCGCCTTTTTCCGCCCCTTTATCGCCTTTTTCCGCCTTTTTCCCGCCTTTTTTCCGCCCCTTTTTCACATTTTTTCTGCCTTTTTTCCGCCTTTTTCCCGTTGTGTTTCTCTCCATCTATGGCTGCGCTGATGTATTTAGCGGCTTCTAAAGAACTTTCCTTTTTTTCTCCAATTAAATGTAGGATTTTGTCATTTTTTCTGAATTTTTTCGCCACTTTTCACCTTTTTTTTCGCCTTTTTTCCGCCTTTTTTCTGCCCCTTTTTCACATTTTTTCCGCCTTTTTCGCCTTTTTTCGCCCCTTTATCGCCTTTTTTCCGCCCTTTTCCCGCCCTTTTTCACCTTTTTTTTCGCCTTTTTTCCGCCTTTTTTTGCCCCTTTTTCACCTTTTTCCCACCTTTTTTCCGCCCCTTTTTCACATTTTTTTGCCTTTTTTCCGCCTTTTTTCCACCTTTTTCCCGTTGTGTTTCTCTCCATCTATGAATGCGCTGATCTATTTAGCTGCTTCTAAAGAACTTTCCTTTTTTTCTCCAATTAAATGTAGGATTTTGTCCTTTTTTATGAATTTTTTCGCCCTTTTTCACCTTTTTCCCGCCTTTTTTTGCCCCTTTTTTGCCTTTTTTCGCCTTTTTTCGCCCCTTTTTCGCCTTTTTCCCACCTTTTTTCTGCCCCTTTTTCACATTTTTTCCGCCTTTTTCGCCTTTTTTCGCCCCTTTATCGCCTTTTTTCCGCCCTTTTCCCGCCCTTTTTTGCCCCTTTTTCGCCTTTTTTTGCCTTTTTTCCGCCATTTTTCGCCCCTTTTTCTGCCTTTTTCCCGCCTTTTTTCCGCCCCTTTTTCACATTTTTTTGCCTTTTTTCCGCCTTTTTCCCACCTTCTTCCCGTTGTGTTTCTCTCCATCTATAACATGCGCTGATGTATTTAGCGGCTTCTAAAGAACTTTCCTTTTTTCTCCAATTAAATGTAGGATTTTGTCCTGATCTGGAAGGGAATCAAAATCCTGGACTTTAATTTTAGGAAAGAACTTAGATCTAATGTCTTTGTAATGTTCACACTCTAACAGGAAGTGTTGTTCTGTCTCCAGCTGTCTGTGTGGACACTGTTTCAATTCTTTGGAATTGTTTGGAAATTGTGCCATGATTCCCTTTTCGATTCCCGTGGGAACGAACGACGTCATCACGCACGCTGCGTAAGCTAGCAGTCGATAGGAAACATGAGGTGATCAAACGCTCCACAGTCCGGCAACATTTCAGTAAAAAAGACGACAACAAGACCCCGTTGCAAATATTGACTTGCAACACTTGGCAAGTCAATACTTCACCAAAGGGAGGAAATACTACTAACACGCTAAAACATTTGCACGCACAATATGCAATAACAATCAATAAAGGTCGAGTTTTCAATCCACTCCGGACCGACGTCAGTAATTCTCCACCCAGCAGCAGCAGCAGCAGCAACGTTAGCATGTTAGCTGACTCCATGCATTGCTGCAGGTAACTAATTAACGAACAAACGCTGCCTATCATATTAGCGCCATTTGCCTCATTGTTTTCCTTTTTCCCCAAATGAGAATCGATAAGGAAACGATTAAGAACCGAATCGTTAAGCAGAATCAAAAATGGAATCGTAAAAATCGTATCAATTCCTATCCCTATTGGGGTCTGCTAGCATTTATGTCTTTGCACCGCTG